>NC_086054.1:16105863-16411901 GCF_947568885.1 Cydia strobilella
TATGCACAAAATACACTTCAGTGGTAAGGTTTACAAGCACAATTAGATGTAAACACTATTTTTCAATGGATATTATTGGTTCTTTGGCTTGATTTCGTTGTTTGACAGCGGCTGTCACGAATGTGTAGGGTCCCAAGAAACGCGTTCAGGCTTCCGCTAAGTGCTCGTTTGCAATTTTTCCTCTTTTCTCATTGTAAGTATTTAGAAATCGAGCGATTGAAACGTAGAAAGTCGTAAAGCGGCTGAACTTAAAATAAAAATTAAATTTATAATTTAGCCGTATTTTTCCGTTGCTAGGCAGTTGACATGACTGTTATGTAAATGTAACGATAGGAAGTAGAATCCTACGTTGCTAGGTCCCGCACCGCACCGCACCTAATCCCTCCTCTGAACCTAAAACCAGGAGTGGGAAGAACCTGCGGCTGTGGTTGTCCTCTCCCTTGCGCGAGGTAGGGGTTGGAGGCGCTCCCCTTGACCAACTACCAAAAGGGGCTGACTCGCTGTCCTTTACCGGGTGTAAGACCACCAATTACACGACTTGGAATAGTCCGGGCCGAAACTTTGTCGTTGGGCTCCGATACCCTGCTCGGCCCGAGACTTCCCGCCCAGCTCCTGAAAAACAAGACAATCTCGTCCGCTCGGCCAACGATCCCTTGGTCTCTCACCTCTCTGGCAGAGACAAAAAACGACTGCGTGATGGCCGACACGCCTATGACCCTACCGCCCGCATCCTGGTACCTCTACACCACGGACGGCGGGTTAAGCGTTCCCCGGACACCGACGATGATGACGACACATATGACGCCGGCCAGAAGACGTTATATAATTCCTCAGGGTCAGCTCGACTGTCATCCCTCCAACACCCTCTGCTACGTCTCCTCTCCCGGCTGCGGCACCAGCCATTGTCCCTACCGTTGTTCATCCTGCTGTCGTTGGCCACGGTGCTGCTGCTGCCATTAACTATACTGTGGCTGAGGACTTGCCGGTCCGGGCAGTCACAACGTCCGGAACAAGAGGCGCCGATGAGCAGGGAGCCACCTTCACAGCATACGCCCAACAGCTATTCGAGCGCCTCGCAGAACCACATGCAACCGGGGCGTTGTCCTCCATCGTGCGTGGGCCCACTATTCGAGACGGGGCAGCCATGGTGAGTCTGGCAAAATATATCAGGATGGTCGACACCACCGTCTGTGACATCGCGCCCATGGTTAGGGCCCTCAACATAGTGATCACAATGGATACAGTCGCGCAGAAGACGTGTCACAACAAATATACTTTGATCCGTGGCTACACGGAGGCATCTTTCCACGGACCCCGAATACATACCGGAGTCGGCGCACAGCTAGTGCAGGGCGCCCGCATTTGCGCTGTCCCCTTTGACTTGGCCGTGCAGATGACTATCAATAAAATCGAACCGGGCCGTATGCCCAATTTCGAGTATACTGGTCTCGACTAGTCATGGATCATGGTGCCGATCAGACAGTCGTTTTTGAGCATTTATTTTTACATTTACATTTCGTTTTCCTATTCTACTTCCAAAATAGATACTTGTCCATTGAACATTTCCTTCTTACCCTGAGTCTACGGAGCCCCGCTGTGCGGGGCTCCTATTTCTCGGCGGTTTGCCCTTCGGGCATCTAAAGCAACCTAACGAACCTAGCCTACCTACCTATTGATTTAGTGTGACGTTATTCATCATTAAAAGATTCTGTTCAATTTCTTAATCGAATCGTTGCTAATCGGATGAGATAAGAAACTGCATTAGTCCTAATCCAACTCGTCATGGAGACTGTATAAAGGAGCCAAATCTCTATGTATGAAAAGTGTCCATCAAAAAACAGTAATTAGGCGGCGCCACCATACACCGAAATACTACCAAAAACAACCTACGTAATTTGGTCGGGTTATTTGTTGCCTTATAGTATGGTTCATGATATACTCATGTCCCAGAGCCTAACTAGCGCCACCGGAGAGATTAGGAACTATTATTTAAAGCTTAACGCGGTCACTTTTACAACAATTCTGCCATAAGAGATTGCGATCCTTTCTATACCATCCATACAACTCGTTACCAATCTGACGTAGTACTGTCATGTCACGGAACCCCTTTATTCGAATCTGTCCTACTCAGAAATTGGTTTAAAGAGAAAGTGACTTCCATATCATAAGTCGTATGTCGAAACTGCTTTATTCAGAAACATACCTATAGCAAATCAGACCTCAACAGAGTCGTACTTACTTAGATTCTGGCCTAAAACCCAACTGCCTTAATACGAATCTGTCCTGGCCCACCTAAAGGCGAAATATAACATAACGTGGGATCCCAGCATTGTGCTCAATTACATAAAAGGGTTGTACCCTAATGAAGCTATAAGCCTAGAACAGCTTACCCATAAAGTTGTGACCTTGCTCGCCTTGACGACAGGCCACAGGGTCCAAACATTATCTTTGATTAAGATTAATAATATCCAATTTACGCATGATAGTGTTCAAATTTTTATACCAGATTTAATAAAAACTTCAGGCAAAAACAGTAAACAACCATTACTATATTTAGAAAAATTCAGCAATAAAATTGAGATCTGTCCAGTCACTACTTTAAATTCTTATATTAAAAGAACACAGACTATTAGAAACTCTAACAATCTGTTTATTACACATAAAAAACCTCATCATGCTGTTTCTACACAGACTATAAGTCGCTGGATAAAAAATGTCCTTAGGGAGGCGGGCATAGATGTTAACATCTTCACAGCTCATAGCACTAGATACGCCAGCACATCCGGTGCAAGCAGATCTGGTATATCTATAGATCTTATACAAAAAACAGCTGGTTGGTCCCAAAACACTATTTGCTTCGCTAAACATTATAACAGACCAATTTCCTTAGAACCTTCTCAGTTTAGCAATGCTATATGTAACTTGGTATCAGACTGATTGTTGTATTGTTATGTTGATTATAATTGCATTACTATCTTATCATATCTTGTTACATTTTTAAATAAATCACTTTTAAAAATTACTTTATATACATTGTATGATTGTGTACTCGCAACCCGATCTTTAAACATCTACAATGGTTAATTTAACAGGGAGAGAGATAAATGTTATTATTAGATTAAACGAACTTACCTTAAGTGAAGTTCTATCTTAATAACATGATTCTCTCTCCCTGTTAAGAGAGTCCCATCCCTTCCATCGTATATATTCCCTTCCCTCGTTAATATACTATTCCCAATTTACAGGGTTGCTCCTATAAACAACAATCTACTTTAAACGAAATGATTTAGTGACGTTCCGATGGCATAGACTCGATGGCCGGGAGTGTTGGAGCTACTTTTTTTAAAGCTTTGAAAATTGTGATAAATGTTGGATACAATAAAGGTTATACAATAGTTAATTTAACAGGGAGAGAGAATCATGTTATTAAGATAGAACTTCACTTAAGGTAAGTTCGTTTAATCTAATAAGTATTAATGCGGGCGTCTCGCTCGCACTAATACTTGTGCGGACAAGTCTGAGCGAAATGAACGCGCGAACAAACAAGCTAACTGATAATTATTAATTACGATTCCAATATCATTGTAATATTGGTTTGATGTCAGTGCACGCTCGAATAGGGGGTATTACAGCAATGTTCTGCCACCAGAGTGCAGCACTAGCCCCTTTAGTAAACCATAGAGTAACTTATACATACTGTACCTTTAACAGGTTTTTGACAAGTTTTCAGAATAATAAAATATGACATTGATGCATCAAGGCGGTTTGTTTACAGAGCAGAGGGTCTACCGGGAATAGCGAAATTTCTCTATCTGTCTCTTTATCGCTCGAATATGCAAGAGAGACAGAGATGGTCGATAGCGAAATTTCGATTTTCTTGTTTCGTGATAGACCCTCAGATTGTGGTAATGGCGCCACCCACGCAGAGTTTCGCGTAATATTTCTTATTGACCTGTAAGGTATATGACATTGACATTAGAAAAATATGAAGTAGATAGCAATAATAATAGCAACAGTAACACGTAACAAAAAAATCTATTACGAAAAAATAAAATTAAGAAACGTTAGAAAATAGTAATATTATCGCCTAGGAAATAAAAATAATGCGAAAAAAACGCCCTGGAAAGTATTGTTTTAAGGAAAATCATAGCGTAAGAAATTAAAATGTTGCGATAATTTGAGAATAGAGAATAGAATAGAATATTTATTATTTTGCTTAAAAATGTGGTACAAGAGATGTTATAAAAAATATATCGTGGTCACACACATTCCACCAGAAACAGGCATGCAAACAGAGAGAAACAAGCGAATGATAAAAAAAGGGCATGGGTAGAAATTCGGGTGGGAAAAAATGCGAATGGAAAATTTGCTACGCGGAATTAACAATTTTGGGGAAAAGATCTATACACTCAAATTGGTTACGGAAAGCCGTCGCATCGCTGCCGCCTCCTACTGCAACTCGAGCCGGCAACGTGATACCGGAGCAAGTGTATTATATAAAATGCAGTAATTAATTGTGTTTTGTGTAAGAGTGAATTTTAAATAAGGTTCCGTAATGAGATGTTTTATTATTTTGTTATTTTTTTTGTGTGCTTGATTTCTTTTTTTTCTTTTTCAAAAAGAGGGGGATTACTGTGGGAACACACTTTGCTATCTAATCCCACTACGCAGCGAAAATGAATCTGGCGCGGGGCGTGCGGGGAGTTAGCGTCAGGTATGTTCTCACGGGCCCCCGCCACTTCATTAGATACCATCACTGTAACAATACGTAAAATAAAATATAGAGTTAACCTTCTGATTTTTAATGGATCACCACTCCACCTAGCACATAAGACCTTGAGCGTGCGACATAAGACCATAAGTCGCACACAGTTTAATTGCATATGAAATTTTAATGAATATACGCAAGATTCGGAACTCAGATGTCTTCATTTATTTCAACTATATATCTTGAAAGAAAAAGTACATGTCATCTTAAGCACAATTCCAAGCGTGTGAAGCTTTCTTTTCTTGTGCAAGTGACCTTACGATAACGTGTGAATAGATGTAAGTTAATAACTGCAACTTTGTTTTCCAAATGCTTTTATTTATATTTTTGAAACCTATGTGTACTTAACAAAAAATTCCTTACAGCCTTAAATATTGTCATTTATTTTCATTACATTCTATATTTTGTAACAACATTTTAGTCAAAACAACGGTGTAATATTCCGTGTATCGCCGGCCGGTCGCCGCGAAGTGCAGAGCGTGCAGATAGAGTTACAACTAGGTTTAAAGCAAGACGCCCACCCGTAGCGAAGCGATACCAAGCTATTCATACTGGTTGAATATATGATTTTGTTTCATGAAATTTTTGGTAATCCAAAAATTGGGGAGGACTATTGTAGGGTAGGGACTCATTGTAACAAGTGTCGTCCCCCGCCTTTCGACCTGCCCGGCAGTTTCCAAACGTGTAAACGTACTTGTAAATTATTTTAACGGTTTTACTGAATTTACTGATATAATTGGCCTTTGGTGTTCACCTTGTTTTGATTTAACATTTGTGGAACTAAAATAAACTATTATGTGATATTCAGTGACTTTACATTGACAATTCCAACCTTCTGATCTCGGAGTTTAATAAAGTGTTAATTGTGTGTAATGTGGTAATTGTCCACTTTTAGTGTTGCGCAGTAACGTTATGGTTTACTGCAACATACTGCGTATTGCTTGGCAAGCGATAACTATACATGTATAAAGTAGGCTAATGACCGAATAAAGAGGTTCATTCTCATCGTAACCTAAACACGGGTTGTTTCTATTCCGCTTACACCCTATCTCTGCCCGATCTCCAATCCCCTGAGTTCCACTATATTTCATGGCGACCCTGCCTAACTGAACCGAGGGCATCAAGAATCATCAAGGAGCCATCAAGACGACAAGAAGCCATCAAGAAGGGTATCACAACCGAGAATCATCAACAACCGAGCACCAGAATGGCAGCAACAACAATCCGCGTAACCATCGAGGGCATCGACCTCGAATTATTGGGGCCAATTACGGCCATGAAGTCGCTCCGAATTACAGTTAATGGAGACAGGCGGACCGTCATGGAGACCATCGTCGCCGCCACCCTATCAGTGACCCCAGCCGCCGCACCAGTGACCCCAGCCGCCGCACCGGTGACCCCAGCCGCCGCACCAGTGACACCAGCCGCGTCCACCTCCGCGCCAGCGACGGACGAAGCGTCCGCCAGCCGAGCGAGCCAGACAAAGAGAGCCCCCATCACAAAGAGATTCGTTTTATACGTCATGGTTTTAGGATAAGAGGAGCATCCACGCATTGATTTTATGTAGCTCCATTTTTTTTGGGTTGATTAATTTGTTTTTGAGCCAATAATATGAAATCATTATGATTTTCAACTTCTAATTTATTGATTTTTCGTCTCAAATAGGAGAATTCTAGGTAATCAGGGTTCCATTTTTCGATTATATCTCGGAAACTATGCGTCAGAGCGACTTGGCCACTTATACAAAATGAAAAGAGATTTAATTTGTTACAAGTTTTATTCAGTCAAGTTTTTCGATATCTTGTATAGTTTTTGAGATGTCCGCTCTTGAAGGTTTATTTAGGGCTCTCATTTTTATCTTGATTATCTACATCAGTAAAGCTGCTAGGCCGGGTTTGGTAACGTTTACCAAACGGGTTTGGGAACAGCTGCTGTGGTAGGACATCAAAATGTACAGTGAAATTGTGTTTCATCAATTGAAATTAAATAAACATTTTGTTGAAAAATGTCTCATTCGGACGGAGAACAATATTGCGCCGAACAGGGAAAAGTTAATTTCCTTGGAAAAGTTTGTGGACGAAGCCTCGAATCTCTCGTGCACGCTACTGGACCTGAAGCAACTTCTCGACTCGGAAGATTGGTGAGAAGTATTGGTAGAAAAGCATGATTTCTGCAGTTTTAGACGAAACAATAATGATACATCTAGAATCCGACAAGAGCTTACACAACCTGTGCAAATCCATTCACAGTGTAGTGTTGAATCCGTGCCTCAAGCTGGAACTTCCCAAGGAATTCAAGAACAAGAAACTGCAGGGAGTGGAACACTTTCAACGCATGGAATTGGATGTGAGTGCGGAAATAACCAATGCAAGATTAGACAGTTCACTGATAGAATCGCAAGAGAGCTCTTTAATTTTTATTCGAGAAGCAGTGTGCACTTTAGACGACTGTTACATGACAGCATTGAACTTACGCCCGGAAGAAAGGGAGATTTTTTTGAAAAACTTGCTTTCATCCGTCGAGCAATGGAGCACAGAACTGGGTACATTATCGGATTCCACGAAGAACTTGATACAACGCTGTCTGACCCTCTATATGAAGAAACCTATGTTGGAGAGCGACCAATCGAGTGCGTCACATCACCCACCTTCGAAAGCTACATCACCACTCAAACGCAAAGAGACATTTGGATCAGATGGAATGAGATCGGATGGGACATGGGAACCCTCGAAGCGCACTACCAAACCTTACCAGAACCACTTTCAGGACACTTCTATATCGTACACGCATGCGAGTGGTACAACAGCCAGTGCAAACACCTGGGGCGGTCTATCGACGTCAATAAACGATTTAGGAAAATTAGACACATCGAGTCTATTACAGAACAACATATCAAACATATTTGTGTCTATCTTCAAACAAACAGAAGGTGGCTCACTGACTATACGTCACCCAGTGGAGATAGATTCCGATTTGTTCTTCGAAGTCAACGTGTACAAGCACCAAAAGTATCTGCGCGAGACGAAGGAGAACCGATGGAGGACTGCAATGGTGAGATTGAAGGGCCAATGTTCGGAGCAATCAAGCGTAGCTCGAGCCCTGGGTGTGATAATAGAGACGGTAAACGAAAAAATTCTAAGCCATCCACAGACAGAGACTATAACACCCAGGAAATCTTAAATTGTATAATGAATAATGTTGCATTTCCGATTGATCATGTACTACAAACCAGAAATTGGTTAGAAAGTAAGTTTCGTTATTTGATTCCTAGCGATAAGTTGGTTAAGAGAGCAATCTATTTAACTCAGTCTCAAACAATTCATTTTTCTTTTCAAGATTTTTACAATCATTATGCGGCTGATAATGTAAATTTGATATTTGGAGCTTCAAGTTTTTATAATTATTATCTACATATTAAGGATTGGAGAAAAAATTACCAAAGAAGAATTCCTTTATGATTACAAGTGAACCGTCAGCTGGAAAGAACTACTTGTTTGATGCAATACTCAGTTATTATTGGAATACGGGTTTGATTTTAAACTTTAACCGGTACAGCCAGTTTCCTTTAATGGAAGCAGTGGACAGACGTGTTAATTTATGGAATGAACCAAATTTTGAGCCTGCAGCTCTTGTTACCATTAAAATGGTATTGGGCGGAGATACCACCAAAGCAAATATTAAACATGAAAAAGAGCGCGTCGTGACCCGTACTCCGGTACTAATTGCAAGCAACAAGCAAGTCTTTCCACAAACTGATGCTTTCTTTGATCGATGCTTCTTTTATACCTGGCAACGGGCACCCTTTCTAAAAGAGTGGACTAAGAAACCTGATCCGAAGGTGTGGCGCTATCTAGTGGAAGTATATGTAATGAAAAAATAAGATAATAAACTTGTATCACTCAGCTAATGTGTGTGTTTTATTCAGTCATGCCTCTACACTGGCCGGGACACAACTATCTCGGACCCGGTACTAAAGATTTTACTAAAATACCAGTAGATAAAGACGACGAAATAGCTCGTAAACATGACCTATCTTATCTCGAAGCTAAAACAGATAGTGATATTTTTAGTGCTGATAAATTGGCAGTGTCTCAGTTTTGGAGTGAAGCTGCTAGGCCGGGTTTGGGATCGTTTTCGTATAAATCGGGGGTGCTGAATTCATTTATGGTATCAACATTGACACCTTTCCGAAGTAAAAACATATAAACTTTAAACAAATAACTTCTTTTTAACTCCTGTTCACGCTTAAACCGCTGAACCGATTTAGTTGAAATTTGGTAAATAGGTGTTTTAAGTCCCGAGACAGGATATAATATAGTTTTTATCTCAAAAATCATACTTTGAAGGTGTGAAATTTGGCGTGAGGGGAAAATTGAGCTTCTTCGCCGAAGTTGAATTACTGAGGTTAATACTGTTTAAATTTAGGTTTGAAGTCATGTTTGGTATCATTATCAACTAAATCAATCATGTAGATCATCCCAAATATTATTTAAATAGGTTCAACGGTTATTGATTCCCCATACAAATTTCCACCCCACTTTTCACACCCTTAAAAGATGATTTTGGTTATAAAAACTATCCTATGTACTGTTCCGGGACTCAAACCATCTCTATACCAAATTTGTTTTATAAAAAATCATTTTTTTAAATTTTGTTTTTACTTAGGAATGGTGTCAATGTTGATCCCATAAATGTATTCAGCACCCCCGATTTATACGAACACGATCCCAAACCCGGCCTAGCAGCTTCACTGATGTAGATAATCAAGATAAAAATGAGAGCCCTAAATAAACCTTGAAGAGCAGATATCTCAAAAACTATACAAGATATCGAAAAACTTGACTGAATAAAACTTGTAACAAATTAAATCTCTTTTCATTTTGTATAAGTGGCCAAGTCGCTCAGACGCACAGTTTCCGAGATATAATCGAAAAACCGAAAAATGGAACCTTCAAACCCGCCTCTCCCCTCCAGCACCAGGGTTATGGCCGGGGACTTTTGATATGTTCACCTCCTAACTAGTCCAAACAAAGCTACGAAGTCAAAAATTGTGTTTCAAGCGTTTCCCTCTATACCTTTTTTTGGGCATTTATTTCCTGGCCTATGTGGTAAATGTCCACTTTTAGTGTTGCGCAGTGACGTTATAGTTTAATGCGACATAAACGCATATTGCTCGTGTCAGCGACAACCTACATGTATAAATGGATAGGTTTACCTAAATAAAGCACATTTGACTGCATACTGAACGTACTACTGTATTGTGTCATTATTCTCCGCCTTACCCTATACGCTCCTGCACTGTCACTCTGCTCCACTCCGAAGGTACTGGACCTTTCAGTACCTTTTGGAATCCAAGCATCTTGCATAAACCAAGTGCAGATATTATCCGGAAAATACCTTTAAGTAATAATTCAGTGCAAAGGAGAATAGATAAAATGGCCGAAAACGTTGAAAAGACCTTGTGCGATCATTTGAGTACATGCAAATTTTCGCTTCGACTCGATGAATCTACACTTCCAAATAATGAAGCTTTGCTCTTAGCGTTTGTAAGGTTTATAAAAGAAGAAAAACTCTGTGAAGAACTATTATTTGCTAAAACATTAAAAACAGACACTACTCGCCCTTAGTCCATATTTGAGGCTACGAATATTTTTTTTAAAGAGAATGATATTCCATTTGATAACGTTTTGTCAGCCGCTACCGACGGTGCTCCAGCAATGACAGGACGGTACAAAGGTTTCATTGCATTTCTAAAACGAGCCGTACCAAATATACTCGCGGTTCATTGCGTCATACATCGCCAACATTTGGTTGCAAAAAATCTTAGCGAACCCTTGCATACGTCGCTCCGATATGTTATTAAAGCTGTTAATAAAATTAGAAGTAATTCCTTGAATGACAGATTATTCAGCCAATTGTGTGACGGCAACGATGAAGATTTTAATCGTTTGCTGCTTCATACCGAAGTTCGCTGGCTATCAAAAGGCACTTGTTTAACACGATTTTATAATTTGTTTGACTCGGTACTAGAGTTTTTAAAAAACAAAGATGATGAATTGCGAGAAAATCTGATTAAATATAAAAATGACATTGCTTATTTGACAGATATGTTCAAGCTGTTCAATGATGTTAATCTTCAATTACAAGGTGATCATTTGAATTTAATTAAAACCAAAAACGTTATTGCTGCTTTTATGGGAAAAATCCTTCTGTTCAAGCGAAATTTAGGCAGAGGCGAATATAATCACTTTCCAAACTTAGCAGCAGTGTCTGCCACAAAGGAAGAATTATTAACGTATTGTCAACACTTAGAAATTCTTCATGCTGATTTTAATGAGCGATTCCAAGATATTCTTGAGATGAACATACCAGATTGGCTTTTGGATCCCTTCTCGCAGTTTAATGCAGCAGAGTCATCTAATTTAGAAGAGGAACTCATAGAACTCACAACAAATGAAGAACTGAAAGTAAAGTTCAAAATCGGATACCAGGAGTTCTGGCTCCAGAAATCAATACCTCAACTGTACCCTGGCTTATGGGAAATAGTACAGAAATTTCTAATCGCATTTCCATCTTCGTATTTTGCGGAGCGTGGTTTCAGTGCTGTTGTCACATTACTTACAAAGAAAAGAAATAGACTGCAGATTACTAAGCGTGGTGACCTAAGGCTGTTTTTAACAAAAATCGAGCCAGATATTAACCAATTAACAAAATCCCATCAAGCACATCCATCGCACTGTTTTTTTTTCTAACAACACTAAGTTGATTATTTTTTCTAATAAAGGCAATATTGTAGTAATATAATGTGTTTAAAAATTATAGTTGTATTTTTATGTGAATATAAAAACATCCTCAATAGTTTGAATAGAAATAGGTATGTATTTCATTATGTGGTATTCATTGTGTGGTATATGTTATAGTATATACTAAGTCGTATAGGGTTAAAAAGTTTTTGTTATGACGAATATATATATTTTTTTTAAGAATTCAGCTATTATTTCGTGATGGTGGGCGCTGGCTTTTTTTTGATACCTAAGTGGGCGCTAGGCCAAAAAAGTTTGGGAACCTCTGTTTTGGATGGCGACCCTAGCCTAAAGCGCCAGCGACGAATCTTCTGATCAAGCATATGCGCTACCTACCGTTGCCTACCTACCACTACTGCTGCCAAGCCGCTGAAGAATGTAGATGGCAATAAACATCACAATCGAGGGTTTCGATCACCATCGCGGGACCCAACAAAGTGGTCGAGTCCCTACACGTCACCGTGTCGAATTCCGGCCGACAGTCGGTGCGAGTCGCAGCATTGGCGACCCTAACGCCTAACGGTAGCTGTGACGGTTATTCTCTTCCCTTTTCATAGTGACTATCATGCTTTAACTGTAAAATAAAACTTTCAATACTTATTGATCACTATTAATTTTTTTGTTATAGTTGACTATATATATTTTATTATATAAAAAAATTTTTTTTAGACAAACGACCTGCAAGAAATTCCCACTGATGATATGGGTATAGGTGACCTTTTTCCTGAGGTGTATTTTTTTTTCTTTTTATTCGTATCTCACTATCTTCCTTATACTTTCACTAATGGTTTTATAATATTTTTAAATACATTATATTTATTTATTTTTCTTCCAGTTGCTTTTAGACGGTGTTCAAGGTAACATGGATTGGTCTACTGAAGTAAGCATATATCTTCTTTATTGTCATATTTTTTTCTTGCACTGGACAAATACTAATTTCCCATTTTCCTTCCCCCTACTGTCACCGACCCCCCAGCAGCCACAACCAGCCACCGCCGAGGCGGCATCAGGCCCCGAAGTACCCACATAGTGTCCCCGCCGCTACGCCAGCCGAGAACGAACACGGACCCAGCCCAGGACCAACCGCGGACTACAGTAGGAAGAGGCATGGAACTGATGGAACACCCGCGAGTAGGAAGAGGCCGCGGATGGCGTCGCCATGTTTCATTTTTAATTTTTTTTTCTCGAATAAAAGGTTATCGCTAACCATAGTAAAGTCATTCAATATTAATTACCTATTTAAAGTCATAACGTAAAGTCAAACGTAATTCGTCAAGTGTACAAAGATGTACATTTTCTGCAGCTATGCATGTGCACTTTGATCTGACCCAAAACAACATCTCCGCGTGCAAACGATGCATCTGTACTTTGTCCAAAAAGTAGAGCGTCATCTTGCACACGCATCGCAATTTCCCACTCAACCTAGCCGTAATTATTAATAAGATCAACATTTGTATTCCTTGTAATTTATTAACATTGCAGTAAACTCTCGTCTTATATTTGCTATCTTTTTGTTGGTGTTTCGGCACGAGGCGCTAGGTCGGGTAACCTCCACGAGGGTCTGGGCCATTCCAATTTCTGTTGATCCTCGCGGATTCGCAGTTGTGGTGTAGGCCACACCCTGTACAAACACCTATCTCCCATCGTAGGCCACACCTTGTACAATACCTATCTTCCATCTGAGTGCATACGTCACACTCCCATATTTAGCATTCACGCTCCGATGAACACAGACAAAGGAAATCTATTTTAATTCGATTATTACGCATCAATTAACACGAACAAAGAAAGATGTGTACGTTTCACTAGTATATAAGGCCAACATTTTACAATAAAGATTCATTCTATACTCAACCCTAGTGTTGTCATTATACCCCTGGACGTCCCACACTTCATGGCGACCGTGACAGTCGGGCTGCTCGAGGCAGCCCCAGCTTAGACGCTGCCCGGCTGCCCAACCACCGTGCCAGCCGTGCCAGCCAGCCAGTCAGCCAGCCAGCCACTTCATGGCACTGCGCCTGCCAGTCGGGCTGCTCGAGGCAGCCCCAGCTTAGAAGCCACTAGCCAGCCAGCTCCACTGCACCAGCGATAGCCAGTACTATCAAAGTCATGGGAAGTCAGTGCACCAAGGACAGAAAAGAAGAGGTCATCATCGCTCAGAACGGAGCCGCCAACGACGCCAGCGCGAAACAAGCGGGCAGCAACACAATCACAACATATACAACTACAGCGGTGCTGATAATAATATGTGCCATTCTTATGTATGCCATATGGAAAAAAATACATAAGTGTCTCACAAGAAAAATTGAGCGACAAGCGGTATCAACGATGATGCGCAACACCAACAAGGCAGAGCAGAGCGTCTAGCACCCGCCTCACCTGCACCAGCCCTTCTCCACTAACCCCACCGCCAGTGCGCAACAGCAACTACAGGTACAAATTCAACACAACTGCGTTAATTTGATAATTTGCGAAAAAAATTTTTATTAAGGTGTAAAGACTGTTGTAAAATCTCAGTTTCACAATAAATGTGAACATTATATGTAAATAACGTACAGACAATTATGACTGACATTCAAAAATTACATGACAAAATAAAATCATAACCACATACGAACAAGACACAATGACGTCTAATGACAGTTTTCACCTAAAAACGGCGGCAGCACTGCTGCCACCCATGGACGGTTCAGAGGCCGTTACTAAACAACTCATAGATACCATAGAATTGTATTCTACACTAATCAAGGAATCAGACGCAAAAATGTTAATAAACTTCGTGACTAAAACTCGTCTAACTCAAAGTGCAAAACTTACCATATCAGATAAGCATACCAGTGTAACCAATTTAATTAATGAAATGAAGCTCCGACTATTACCAACGAAATCAGCAACCGCGATACAAACAAAACTATTAACTACAAAACAAGGGGGTAGGACAATCGAGCGATACGGCCAAGAGTTAGAGGAATTATTCGTAAACCTCACAGTAATACAGGCAAATGGGAAGCCAGAGGCCTATAAAATCTTGAAACCTCTAAATGAAAAAATGGCGATGAATAAATTCGCAGAGGGTCTGCGCAATGACAAACTAAGTACCATTGTAGCATCGCGAGGATATTCCTCGCTAAAGGATGCCATACAGGGTGCAAAGGACCAAGAGGTGTCCATATCATATACGCCCGCACCGGAGCAAGTCTTGTACTTTCGGAACAAAGGGCATAAATATCCCAAAAATAAAAATGGCGAAAATAAAAAGATTAACGGAAGAAATACGAAAAAAAAAATGTCTAAAAATAGGAAAGCTAAATCAGATAATTATCGCAATCAAACGATTAGCCTGATCACCTAAAAGTTATTGTGACTCTTATATGCTTTTAATTCTACTACGGGGTAGTACACCAAGATACAAACCATAAACGGAACCTTTGAAAATAAAACAATTCGAGCGAGCTCTCAATTGCAAAGGTCCTAAGCCACACGGAAAGTTATTTTATTCCGATGTGTGAAATCACAGATTATATAATACTATACTGTGAAATTAACAAGTCTACATATTATTATGTAACAGCGCGCTATAAAAAAATAATTATTTTGTATCCAAAATAAAATATATCGAATATAATAATAAGGTCGGCCGACCACATGCTGAATACACATGCGCTAAAATACGCTGTGTAATTACTATATATGTACTCATTTAAAAGACAAGTAACGCGAAACACAAAGAAGCTTACTTACCTACAGCTCGATAGTGTACGGAACGAGCTTAAATCCCACGCGAGGGTATTAGATACATATATGCAGGCACTGAATGCTTGATACATCATGATACGGTCTAGTTACCATTCATGAAAGTCCTTAAACACGTAAGAAAGTGTTAAAAGAAGTTAAAATAATTCATGGTATAAATAATGTATACACAATAAATAAATAAATAACAATATACCGTGTATACAAATGAGAGAATTAATGAACAGGTTGATTTTTAATAATTTGTACGAAGGATAGAGACAAAGAACAATTACGCATATATTCAATGACAATGACACTGACAGAAGATAATTTAGATTAGGAATTATTCTTTTATTTGTCATCCAGTAAGTTTATATTTTTACAAATTACGAATTTTTTCTAGGAAAAAAAATACATTTTATTTACCTATTATGGATAACTTAACAATGTAACTTAGTAACTATAATACTAAACTATACTAAATACTTGCTTAATATGTTGTATTTATAACAATTAAGTCTTACCATCCATATAAGAAACTACTATCTCCATAACACACAGAATAAACAAAACAAATAAATATAATTTGAACCGTTAAGATACCAATAAACACATGTTGGTGCAACAATGCATTCCATAGTCATATAAGGAAC
This sequence comes from Cydia strobilella, assembly GCF_947568885.1. Lineage (NCBI taxonomy): Eukaryota > Metazoa > Arthropoda > Insecta > Lepidoptera > Tortricidae > Cydia > Cydia strobilella. The sequence continues at coordinate 16,121,823 of NC_086054.1, forward strand.
AAGTAGCATAAGCAAATTGTAAACACAGATAATACTTAGACTATTTTTGCTTCTTATTATATTCCAACATAGAATTATAAGAAACCATATGTAACCCAAACAATTAAATAAAATTACGAAAAAAAGCTATTAACTAATTACCATTTCATTATATTTCAAAATATAATTTTAAGAAACCATATGTACACCGTAGACATAAATAAGATAGGATTACTAAAAAATAATAATAATAATAATGGAATGCCAAAAAAAAAACAAGAACCATAAATAATAATAATAATGTTATTAACTAATTACCATTTCATTATATTCCAAAATAGAATTCTAAGAAACCATATGTATTATGTACACCATAGCCATAAGTAAAATAAGATTATTTAAGCCAAAAAATATTATTATTAACTATTTTTTGTCTCAAAAAAAACGGGGAAGCTGTGGTGTAGGCCACACCCTGTACAAACACCTATCTCCCATCGTAGGCCACACCTTGTACAATACCTATCTTCCATCTGAGTGCATACGTCACACTCCCATATTTAGCATTCAGGCTCCGATGAACACAGACAAAGGAAATCTATACTAGGGAAAATGGAAATTTTTGAGTCCGTAATTGATGACCTTAAGGTAAAATTGGGTCACTTAGAAATAATATGTTTGTGTGAAACTTTTATAAAATTAGGATCCATAAAAAACCTCACCATAAATAATTATCATGTTGCTGCTTCATACTGTAGGCAACATCAGAAGCGAGGTGGCACTTGTATTCTCATTAAGACGGGTTTAGAATATGTAGTTCTTGAAAAAGTTCAGGGTCTCTCTCAACCATTAGAATTTGAAAGCTGCGGAATCGAGATACCCCAGTATAATTTGATAGTGATCTGTATATACAGGACGCCAAATTCAGATATAAAAGTATTTTTTTTCTCTGTTAAATCAGTTGTTAAAATGTGTTACTAAAAATAATAAGAAACGGATTGTGCTTTGCGGAGATTGGAATATTAATGTACTGAAAGATAATAAATTAAAAAAAGAACTTATATCAATACTTTCAAATTACAATATCTATAATCATATTTATAGCCCTACGAGAAAAAAAACATGCATAGATTTGATGGTTAGCAATATTACAGATATTGAGCCGAATACACATATCTTAAGTCTTTCAGACCATGAAACTGGCCAGAGTTTATCTTGTAAAATAAACATAACCACATCAGTGAAAAAGAAACATATATTGGCACGAATTAAAAAGAGACTATAGTAAGGACAATCTACAAAAATTTTACGAGTGTATGTTCGCTTTGTCTTTCATTGAAGTATTACAAGAGATCGATACTAATGCAGCGTTGGACAAATAGCTCCTTATACTATTTTACAACCTTTGCTTTCCACAACAAAGTAAAGAGGATTATTAAACCAGTAAAAAACAAATGGCTCACGAAAGGAGTAAAGATTAGCTGTGCAAAGAAACGTACTTTATATAGAATAGCTTCTCGAAATAGTCACAATAAAGACGATTTAAAACAATACAAAACATATACAAAAATGTTAAAAAAATGCCTACATAAAGCGAGGCAAATTTCTAATATGAGATTTATAAACAACTCTAGTAACAGATGTAAAGCTACGTGGCAAATAATAAAAAATAGCTGTAACATGACCGAGGCCACCGAAGACATAGCTGAAATTGTAATTGGTAATGAGATTATTCACGATCCACAAGACATAGCTGAAAAAATGAGTAGTTACTTCATAAACACAACACAAGGACAACAACATCCAGTACATAACTCCAACAGGATACCCCAAAATGTACACAGTATGTTCCTTACTCCAGTTGACAACATAGATGTGATCAAGGCGATAAAAAGTCTACGCAATACAAACTCCACTGGATACGACGACATATGCACGAAGGTTATTAAATTGTGTGCAATCAGCTTATCGGGACCTTTGTGCAATATATTAAACCTATCATTCACACAAGGTATTTTCCCGCAACGTCTTAAATACTCTGTCGTGAACCATTATATAAAAAAGGAATCAAATCCGAGGTTAGCAATTACAGACCAATTACCCTTATACCCATTCTGTCTAAGATTATTGAAAAAATTATGCATAATAAAATCACTAGTTTTATATCAAACTCTCGAGTACTAAAAAAAGAGCAAACCGGGTTTCGTAAAAATAGCTCAACTACTAAAGCATGTTTTAATCTGATAAAATATGTCATCGAAAATGTTGACAATAGGCTACCCATAGTAGCAGTTTTGTTAGATATGACAAAAGCATTTGATTATGTGAACCATAACATATTAATGAGTAAACTGTATAGGTATGGAATAGGGCTTCCATTCCGTAATTACGTAATAACGGAATTACGGATGATTTTTAAGCTTCTCATAAATACGTAATTAAAATTTTGAAATCCGTAATTACGTTATTTTTTACTTTCAGTATCACATACGTTCCGTTGTACATTTTTAGTATTTTTTTGCTAAAACACGCCCACTGAATGCACTTTAAACATATTCGACACTAGCGGGCACGGGACTTCCCCGTCTTGGGCCTACTTTAATCAGTTGCGTTGCGAGGACTCGGTAATTCCCTGTTAGGCTTAGGCCTTAGACTAGAATTATACGTTTTTTCACACAAGAAATAAAGATCAATATTGTCTACAGAGTACAAAGAGTCAAAAAAGAAAGTCCCTTATTGGGGATGGGGAATCCCTGATTGCGTTCGAAGATGTTCGGGTATGATATTTGAAATAGAAGTAGTTTAGTCGTCAATCGGCAGTCATCCGGGACACTATTATTACAAACTAAAATGTTCATGTCTGTATATTTGTGCATTGCTGTTAATTACTTAAACTGTGAATAGTGGTAGTGAATAATAAGCAACGGTACCTGAACATTGAACAAGTTTTAAGTGATATTCTCTTATGTGTGTGCTCTTGGTGCGGCGAGTCGAATCCGATTACAGTACAAACTAAACCATGTAAGTATTTTAAATAGCCAATACAATAAGAATTATTTAGGCATTTTATACCTATGAATATTTTAAGATAATCATTGCCTATTATCTTTAAATTTATCTGTTGTAAAAAATTTAAAAAGTAAATACTACATTGCCTTTTTGTGTGATAACTGACAAGCACGATTACGTATTTGGTCTTGGACATGTAGTATGTAACTATTTATGTATATACATATGGATATAGGGATAAGTCCGCCTTTGTACATTGTATATATTTATGTTCTTTTATTGTGTTTGTAATCTGTCTTATGTACAATAAAGTGTTTACATACATACATACATACATATGTAACATATGTTATGAAAAAATTATGACATGAGTAACATGACGGACACCTTTAATGTTTACTTTATTTTTTCTTATTATCTCTTATTATAGGGGTAATGCACTAATGCATATTCCGCTAAAATGACATGTCCTTACTCTTTACATATTATGGTTCGCTTTCCAAATGAAAGTTAAAAGGCGGTGAATTCTTGCAAGTTCATTTTAGAATGTACAATGCAGTACAAGATTTTATGAAAACTGAATTATTATTGTTTGTTTATTTTATTTTTCAGGTCATCGCCAAAGCAGGCAGTATACAAGGAATTTTTTAAGAAACGAACGCAATCAGCAATTTGGGAACATTTCCTAAGGGAAGATAACGGACAAAGTGTCCAATGCAAACATTGTCAAAAAATATTAAAAACTACTGGTGGTTCCACTGCAGCCTTACATACGCACATGCGTTCTAGACACGGTAATCAAATGGTAGATCCATTCTGTAGTCGGGATACACAGCATCAAGTCCACGAAACTGAGAATGAACCTGCAGCGAAAAAAAGTAAACAAACAATAAAAGATTACTATTCGTGTGATTTAACAATGGAAGCTCGTGTTACCAGAATGGCAGCTTTGGACGGCATTCCCTTCAGCAAATTCTGTACGTCTGAGGATTTAAGATATCTGTTCAAACAGTCTGGATATGATTTACCAAAATCACCTACCACTATAGCAAAGATTGTTTTAAATACGAGTGATCAAATAAAAACTGGATTAATAAGAAACTTTAAGGAAATGAAATCTCAAAATCAAAGATTCACTGCGACCTTCGATGAATGGAGCTCCACTCGAAATAGAAGATACTTAAACGTCAATATCCACCATAAAGACTTAGGCCTTGGGAAGTACAACAATTTGGGATTGGTGAGAATCCAGGGTTCAATGCCAGCAGAGGTTGGTATCCAATTATTAAAACAACATTTGAGTGCGTTTGGTCTCGGTCTCGAAAGTGACATAATTTCATTTACAACTGATGGAGCCAGCGTGATGATTAAAATGGGCAAGATTTTTACCGGTCACCATCAACTTTGCTTTGCCCACGGCATACAGCTTGCGGTAATTGATGTTCTATATAAAAATCAGAAAACTCCACAAGTTCAACCAGAACCAAATCAATCGGACTTCGCACCAGAAGACAGTGATACTGACGCAGAGGATGAAGTAGCTGAAGATGGATTCTCTATAGAAGAGCCCAGGTTTCCAGAACCACAATTTTTATATAAAGATCTGATCAAAAAAGTTAGAGGTGTAGTGAAATCTTTTCATAAGTCGCCCTTGAAAAATGACTTATTGCAAAAATACTCTTTAGAAGAGTGTGGCAAGAGCCTGGCTCTCATACTAGACTGTAAAACTAGATGGAGTAGTTTATCAGATATGATTGGCAGATTCCTTAAATTAAAAACATGTGTAATGAAAGCATTACTGGATTTGAAGTCGAATGTTAAGTTTACGGAAATAGAAATTGAAGATCTTCAAAACATTCATAATAGTTTGGATCTGATTAAGACGACGGTACTATCATTGTGTCGTCGTGATGCTAATTTAGTAACAGCGGACGCTGCATTACGTTTTATGCTTAATAAATTAGATCTACAATCAAATGAACTCAATGGACGACTAGCTTCATCTCTCAGACAAAGAATCAAAGAAAGACGAACCATTGCATCCGGGGTTTTGCAATATTTGCATAACAATGAACTTTTTTTACTACTGCAGCTTCAGATACATTCGAAAAACCGTCGTCAGATGAAATAAAAACATTCATTGAAGTTACTTGATAGAGTGGGCGGAGGTGGGTCCATACGCAAGGAATAATTTGCGACCGGTCGCTGCTTGCGATGGGTCTATCTCTATGGCAGCCACCTGTCCGGTGGTTGGCATGGTGAATGGTCTCGGGGGGAGCACAAGTTGCAGAGAACCTCGAGGCAAAACTGGTTGTGCTCCTTCCCGAGGTTACCGCCTGTTAACTGCCTGGTTCTACCGTAGAAACAGGCAGAACAGAAACAACCAGTTGAATCATCTTGGGGTGAGCTTTGCAACGGATCGAACACCAGGCTCGGAGGTAGACGATGTCATCCGCATGACACCATCTACTACTGGGCCAGGAAAGAGAACCAGTGCAAAGAACACCCCCCACCATCCCTCATATGGATCTATGTTTGCGTGCCAACGTCGAGAAGCCACTGTAGGTTCGTCTTCGTTAACGGAGGCGAACATGCAGGGGCAGAACGATGGTGGCGCGCAAATAAAGATCCATATCCCGTAAAATCAACCGTAAGCGATGACGTGGCATGTCGCAGCGGGCTTTTCATCCACAAAGAAGGATGATTAGCGGTAGAATGCCACCCGCGTGTTTGTGCCGTGCGCGGGGACCCGTACGGGTGGAGAAGGAGATCCTGGGAGCGGGTGCGAAGCGGGGGTCTGTAGTCGTTATCCCCGTTAGACGAAGTTCCTTCGGCTCTAGATTCATCTCACACGGGAGGTCTTGGCTTAGCCAGCCAGGATCAATCGGCTGTTGTGTCCAGTCAGATGGCCACGTGGCGAGTTTCCTGGAGTGTAGGGGTCTGTAATCGGCGGAGCACGATTCCTGTGTTGGCTGTGGAGCTGACTAAGGTTTTGGCACCGTGCGGATTCATGGGCAACGCACTCTGGGACGCTATATCAGCTAGGTATCTCTGATGTGTCAAAGCATCCCAAATGTGAGGCTCCAAGGAGGGTGGGGAGCCTAGCTGCTGAAAATTTTCCTGTTGGTTTATGGATAACATAATACCTAAAACGACGGTAGGAGGAGAAAAAGCCGGACCCGTACGGGATGAGGCAAAGGCGCATAGCGCAAAGGTTGCTGCACCAGCTGGGAGTGGACCTGTCCCTGACAGGAACACGGGAGCAGGTGGCAGTAAGGCATGGAGGTCCGCAAGGACGGAGGGCGCGCATGGCGCGAAAAGCAGAGGCCATGGTGGAGCAGGCCACTCCAAAGGTACCACCAGATCTTTTCCCCAAGGGTTGAAAAGTGGATGCGTTCAGCAAGTTCCCGTAAGGGGACCGACTAACGCAGGTGCTGGAGGAGTAGGCAGCGGAACGATGGCCCACTGCGAGAGGCAAGCAGGAGCACCACTTCCAAATCCTGCTGGCGTTGCTCCGGGCGCCCATGACAGTGCGGCCACGCCCAAGGGTGTGGACGAGCAGTCGGGTGGAGGAGCCGCTATGTCCAGGAGGCAGAAGAGGCGTGCGAAGGCGCGAATTGCGAGGACGGACGCGCAAATGGTGGCCGGACCCAACACTAGTGGAGCGGGAAGGCCACCAAATAAGAGGCCACTGGGGGCCAGTGGCGACTCGTCTCTGCTCGCTAGCGACCCCAAAAGAACGAAGGTGGGAGGATCGTTTGCGGAAGTCGTGGCGAGCGAGAAGATGGCCATCGTCCCAGTGGCCTTTCCAGCTGAGAAGGTGATGCAGGAGCACATGCCGGCGATCGTAGGAGCTCTGCTCCTATTCCTTGATGAGGCCGCCGAACCTATGCCCGACATCACACTCGGCAACCTTGTGGGGGGCGCGCTCAGCGTAACCTGCAAGGGGAGGGAGACCGTGGAATGGCTCAGCACGGTGATCGGAGGTGGTGAGATTGCCGGGCTGCGCCTAAAGGTCATGAGTGCCAGAGACCTGCCGAAACCGGTCAAGATGGCCTGGAAAACGGTGGTTGATGGCAGTCAGGACATCACGAGAGCCCTCAGAGTGCTGCAGAGGAGGAACCCGAGGCTGCACACAAGCGAGTGGAAGATAGTCGACACCGTGGGGTCGGGGCCGAGCACCAGGCGAATCGTCCTGATGGACCGGGTGTCGGCCGCCGTCATCAAGGAGGCCGACTATGTTCTGCACTCTGGGCTCGACACCAGCCACTTCAAGCTCCTGGAAGAAGGGAGGGAGCAGGGGCCTGAGGGGGCTGAGATCGGGGCCTGTGGGGTAGTACCCGAGGAGGCTACGGTTGCTACGGTGACAGGGGAGGCCCCGGAACGGGAGGCGCCACCAACTGGCGACGCACCTGTGGAGGTGGCTGGGGACCGGTCGGAGGAGACGGGGGATGTGGTGCAGCCCGGGGGGGACTACGCTGAACCGTTCATGGCTCGGGCATCGTCACCGAACTCGGTGGCGGGGTCAGAGTACCTGAGCGGTTTTTCGGAACTCTACCTGGACGGCAACATATCACCCATGTCTTACAACGACGGGGACGACACGGTCCAAGAAGTGGCTGCTGATCTCAGCACCACCAAACATTAAAAAGCCGCAATGGAGGGTATAAGGTGCGTACAGATAAATCTTCAGCACAATAAAGCAGCCACTGCCCTTCTGGCTAGGCAGCTAAAAAGCGACAAGTTCGATATTGCTCTTATTCAAGAACCATATATTTACAAAGGCGAGATAAGAGGCTTAAACGGTACTGGCGGGACAATGTTGTATGTTTGTCCTGAAAGTAATATGAGGACATGTATTTATGTTAAAAATGGCATTGACGCTATGCTTCTACATGCTTTCTGTTCCAGGGATCTGACTACGGTCAAGATCCAAAACAAGGGGGGGGGTAAGGCTCTAATCTTCTCATCAGCCTACCTTCCCTACGAGGCAGCAGATCCAATCACTGGGCAACTGCGGGATCTTGCTGTCTACTGCAGCCAGGCGAACACCGACCTGATCATCGGCTGCGACGCGAACGCACACCACGTCATCTGGGGAAGCTCGGATGTCAACAGAAGAGGGGAGAAGGTACTGGATTTTCTGGTAAGCTCTTCCTTACAATTATTAAACAAAGGCAATGAACCGACATTCGTCAATGCTAGGCGGGGTGAGGTTATTGATATAACGCTAGCGTCCAACAACGCGAGTAGTAAGATTAGCTCATGGCATGTCTCTGGGGAGATTTCTTTATCGGACCATAGATACATATGCTTTAGGTATAAGACTAAAATTCAATTAGAAATTATACGCAAACGGAATCCCAGAAACACCGACTGGTTAGCGTTCAAAAGCGACTTGAAGGCGGAACTGGGAGACCTTAAAGGCAAGCTAAACTCTATCAGTGACATAGAACTTGAATCAGACCGAATGGTACAAGCTGTTTATACAGCCTGGGCAAACAACTGCCCGGAAAAGAAAATCCTGGCGAAGAAGGTGCCCTGGTGGAACCCGGAGATCGCAAAACTCCGGAAGGAAACCAGGGCTGTCTTCAACGATGCTAAAAGGACTAAGGACTTTCAGCATTATGCGCAGAAACTCACTGAATACAGCAAAGCGGTGAGGAAAGCAAAAAGGAAGGCATGGATGAACCATTGCGATCAAATCAGGTCCATACCGGAAGGCATGAGACTTACAAAAGCGCTAGCCACAACGAAGTCAGTTCCGCTCACTTCAGTTAGAAGAAGTGATGGAGGAATGACTGAAACGGGGTTAGAAACCCTAAAAGTCATGTGTAACACACACTTCCCAGGCTCGATAATACACCAGAGCGTAACGGACGATATAGTAACTAGTGTGGTGGAACAACCCACTAGCACTACCAGGTACAACTGGGACACGTCTAAAAAGGTAGTAGATCACGATAAGATACAATGGGCACTATCAACATTTCAGCCATACAAAGCCCCGGGGCCAGATGGAATCTACCCCATACTACTACAAGAGGGCGCCAATGTACTAATACCACACTTAGGTAGACTGTACAGAGCGTGCATAGCTTTCGGACACGTGCCACGTGTGTGGAGGATGGTAAAAGTAACATACCTGCCTAAACCAGGCAAAGCAGATTACACAGAAGCCAAATCGTACAGGCCGATAAGTCTGTCATCATTTTTCCTCAAAACATTGGAGAAACTGGTAGACAGACATATAAGGGATGGTCCTCTTAAGAGACATCCACTGCACCAATTGCAATGTGCGTACCAGCCGGGTAAATCGACTGAAACGGCACTGCACCTGGTGACAACCAAAGCAGAGCAGGCGATAGAGAACAAGGAACTATGCCTAGCCACTTTTCTAGACGTGGAGGGGGCATTTGACCGCACCACGTATCAGGCAATCAGCACTGCAGCATCTAAACATGGCATAGAACCGACAATCTGTAGATGGATTGGTACTATGCTAAATAGCCGACTAATAAAGTCCACCCTCATGGGAGATGAAATATTAGCCACGGCCACGAAGGGTTGCCCACAGGGGGGGGTTCTTTCACCGACTCTCTGGAGCCTGGTAGTGAACTCACTGCTGGAAGAACTAAACAAAGGCCCAATATACACGGTAGGGTATGCAGATGATTTAGTGATTCTTGTAAACGGGAAATTCCCGGGAACGGTATCGGAAATCATGAATACAGCACTGAAGCAAGTGGAGAGGTGGTGCAACCATCATCAGCTCTCCATCAATCCTGGCAAAACAGTAGTAGTACCGTTTACCAGGAAAAAGACCCTTAACGGCATGAAACAGCTGAAGCTTTATGGAAGGGTTCTGGAAATGTCCGATGAAGTGAAATATCTAGGTTTAACACTAGATAAAGAACTGAACTGGAAAAAGCATGTCGAAACTACCATAACCAAGGCACTGAGGGTGTTTGGAATGTGTAGAACGGCATATGGCAAAACGTGGGGATTAAACCCAAAGGTACTGAGATGGATCTATACCATGATGGTAAGACCTATCATTCTGTACGGATGCCTGGCATGGTGGCCAAGGACACTAAAGAGCACATGCAGGGATGCCCTTACGAAAATACAAAGAACGGCGTGCATGGCTATTACTGGCGCGTTTAGAACGACGCCAACAGCGGCGATGGAGGTACTACTAGACCTCCCGCCGCTGCACCTAGTGATACAATCTGAGGCGCGGAAATCGTTACACAGGCTGGCTTTGACAGGCCTCTGGAGCGATAACAAGCCAAAGACTAAACACACAAACATGGAATGTGACAATTTCATGAAAAGGATTACGAATATGGGCTGCGATAAGATGCAACCCAAGTTTGTGTTCCGTAAGAATTTTAATGTTAAAGTTCCAACAAGGGCTGAATGGACCGAAGGTCTTGAAGCACCAATGTCTGATGAAAATGACATCATATGGTACACAGACGGGTCCAAGACAGATTCTGGTACTGGGGCAGGCATTTATGCAAATGACTTTAGTAGTAGCATAAGCATGGGCAATTACGCCACTGTCTTCCAAGCCGAGACATACGCTATAATTGCCTGTGCACATGAGAATATAGTTAGGCAAACCCAAGGGAAGAATATCTATATTCTCAGCGACAGCCAAGCTGCACTCAAAGCGCTTAAGGCGCCTAGAGTGGACTCTAGACTGGTATACAATGGCATCCAAGCTCTGAACAAGCTTGGAAGGCAAAACAAAGTGCAACTGGTGTGGATCCCAGGGCACGAGGGATTCATGGGCAATGAAAATGCAGATGAACTTGCCAGAGCCGGATCTGCAAACAACCTTATAGGTCCGGAACCATTCGTGGGGCTCTCACAGGGAACCATCACAACGGCTATCAAAGACCTTACTAAGACCAAACACCAGGAAGAATGGGACAGTCTGACGGGTCTAAAGCACTCAAAGCTCTTTATACAAGGGGTAGACTCTGGTTGGAGCAAAAAGCTTTGGAAACTTAGCAAACGGCAACTCCAAATAATAACGGGGGTGTTTACTGGCCATTACGGGGTCAAGGGAATCCTGGCCAAGATGGGGCACGCTGACAACACCGATTGTCGTATGTGTGGCGAAGAGGAAGAGACAATAGAACACCTTATGTGTGAATGTCACGCCCTCGCCAGACAAAGAATGAAGGACTTTGGAACAGGCTACCTGGTACCAAAGGAATTCAAAAAGCTACCCATAAGGTCCATCATCCGGCATATGGAGATGGTGGGGAAGGCTCTTGAGTAGCGGACGGGTCTTTTCTAGGGGGTAACTGCACAAAAGATCCCTATGGGTCGAAGTGTATCCGAAAGGGCCCCCGAAACTATAAGATAAGATAAGATAAGATACTTGATAGAGTGCAGTTTAAAAAAGCAGAAGAGAGTCTGCGGCGCCGTTTGCAGCAACCAGCCTACATTGAAACTGCAAATACTGGCCGTGTCTACTTCCTTTTCAAATTTGATGGTTAAGATCTTCGCTAATCCCATATCATTGGGATTGTTTGCAGTATGGGCGTTTTTGACTTACGCTGAATATTTTTCTGTAACACATCCGACTGATTACTTACTTGCACGTATGAAAAAATTAACTGCTGAGGGAAAATTTGATTTGCATGTACCTATAGAATTGGTTACTCATATTAAAAAGCATAAAAGAGTATCTACTTTGATAGCTCTAAACGTACTTACAGTTGTCCTTAAGCCATCTTATATCACTCTTACAGTCGAACTGGTGTATTCGGTGTTTTTAATAGTTAATGAGACAACATTGGAATTCTTCTTTCATCTGTGGACGTCTGTAATTATATTTTTGTATATGTGCATAGATGGTGGGAGGAATAAAATGGTAATTGTCCTTGTGGGAGTATTGGCTATTTATATAAAGTACGTGTCAGGTGATACTTTTGGTTTACCATTAGGTACTAAAAACGTTACGATCTCGGGGGGTACTAAAAGACCTTAATAATGATTAAATTAATTTTATTAGTGAGTATATTTTGTGTATATGCAGATTATTGCAGTTTTGACCACCAGCGAAGTGAGGAATTCAAATTTGTTAATTATGATTGGTTGCCATTTAATTATTTACGTGTGAGTCATAAGCGTAGGTGGTTTGTTCATAGTAATGCAGATAATGACACAAATGCATATCCAGTGGTCAGCAGATCAGGAAGAGCTATTAAAACTTATGGTATAGGTACTATAGATATGATAACTGGAATTAAGCCCAAAGATTATAATATATACATACCAAATAGAATACCTTCAGGGGTTTTGTCTTGTTCCTTTGTGATGACATCACCAATGTTAAGTAATCGTATGTGTTTGCATAGACCCTCTTGTTATAATGTAACTCAGATTCCCGTTCGAACTTTGCCAACGTGGACAACTGTAAATGTTGTTTCTTGTATAGGTGCTAAACAGGACTCGTTTTTGAAAAACGTGATTACACATAAGTTGCGTAAAGTATTTTTGTATAAGTTTAATTATGAGCAATTCTTTATGAATACAGAGTTTGGTATAACTTTGAATGTTCAGGAAAAGAATTCTGATGTTTTCTTTTTCAAACCTAAATTTTCTGCTAGATTAATGAGATTAAAATTGGAAATTAGATTGTTTAATGACATACTGTGTGTTGAGGTTATAAAATCTGGTAAAATTTTATATGAATACTATTTAGTTCCAGGTTTTTCTGAAGAGTCTTTAATATATTTAACTGAACCATATAGAGGATATTCTACAATTATTAGTTCGGATAAAAATTTTGATAAAGTATGCGTAACTTATGATTATCCAAATTATTTGGTAGAGATTTTAAATTCGGAACCATACTTAATTTCAGATAGTAAACTCACTAGATTAGAAGTAAATTTATATAAATTGAATGGTGTCATAAGGTTCAGTTCAAATTTTGGTGGTGTGGAATATTCTACTAGACATATAAGGTGTGAATTGGATGCGTCTTCGGAGTATAGCTTAATGCTTAAGGATTAGCTTAATGCTTAAGGATTACTGCAACCACAACTAGCGATAATGGACAAGAAAATTTAACCTTCGCACAAGAACTCGATAAAGAGCTACACAAGGCTACAACAGCTAGCAAAAATGTTTCCACTGCCAACAGAGTCTTAGACCCGATTATAAGAGTCGAAATGTGTATTTATGATAGTACTGGCGGTGGACGCGAAGTCTATCTTAAAGCCGCGTACAATTATTTATTAACAATACAGCCGACGAGTGTTGAAGCTGAACGAGCTTTTTCTTCTGCCGGCTATTTTTGCAATAAGCTGCGAAGCTCCTTAGCTGATAAATCTTTGGACGCTCTATCTTTCATGAGGGCTCATTTTCAGGAGAAACGCCAATAAACAAATAAAATTGAAGTTGTTCAAATAATTGTTGATTTTAATTTCCATTTATGTTTGCAATTATAATAAAACTTTAATAATGTCTGAAAAGTTGTTGTTTTCATTGATACTACTGAAAATATACCAATTTTAACTAAGATGGGAAAAATTCCGTAATTACGGAATTAAGTAATTTAAAAAAAAAATCCGTTACCAATAACGTAATTGATATTTCCGTAATTTTGGAAGCCCTAGTATGGAATAAGGGGTCTTGCTTATGACTGGCTTAATAGTTATCTCAGTGACAGACAACAGTGCGTAGAAATCATGAAAATGACTGGTCATGATAGATTAGCGTACAGATCGAACTACAAACTCAATCCTACAGGCGTACCTCAAGGAAGTATATTAGGTCCATTGCTATTCCTTCTTTACATTAATGACCTGCCAGATGCAACGAATCACAAATGTATATTGTTCGCTGATGACACTACCTTACTAATAAAGTGTAGTGATATTTTAACATTTGAACATGAAATAAATCAAGCATTAAATGACATAATTAATTGGATGGGAGATAATAATCTGAGCATTAATTTGGCAAAGACTAAATTTATACAATTTTTGACATGTAAAAGTAAAATGACGAATTTAAATATCAATATAATATAATATAATATTTATATGATAATCAGTCAATTGAAGAAGTTAATTATACAATTTTTGACATGTAAAAGTAAAATGACGAATTTAAATATCAATATAATATAATATAATATTTATATGATAATCAGTCAATTGAAGAAGTTAATTAAATCTGCGACATTTTTAGGAATAACATTGGACTGCTTCTGTAACTGGAAGAGTCACATTGATAATACTTTGGGGAAACTCGACGGATGCTGAAATAATTTTCAAAATACAAAAAAAATGCATCCGCACTTTATGTGGAGCCGATTTCTTAGACCACTGTAAGCCACTTTACCAATCCAAACGTATACTGCCACTTCCATGTCTAGTATATGTGTTTGAAATGTGTATCTTTGTAAAGAAAAATATAGAACTGTTTGATGTAAGGGCAGGGACCGGCCCGCTATCCCTTATCGGGGTTTTATAAGGGTATTGCATAAGGCTTAACTCACCATACCCTTTGCCTGACGAAACCCTTTGTTTTGCTTTTAAAAACCCTTATATAAAGCTACCACATTTGAGTAATCGGTAGCCCAAATACCCTTACAAAACCCTTATCATCCGCTCACCAACACCTTGCATATTGCTTATAAGGGTTAGCCTTATAAAGGGCTTCACTTTTAGCATATAAGCGTGCTAATTTAAGTCGTCTACCTTGTTCATAAAGAACACATTACTTCGAATCCGAGCGATCATCGGCGGCGACGGCGGCGTTCTTTGACTAGGCACGTATTTTCTTTCCTTTTCATACACTACCGTAGATATATACTAATCCTGTCTCTTTCACGCAAAGGGAAACCTTTATAAAAAGCGCTTAAAGATAAGGGTAACCCTTATTAAGGGCTAGCCTTATTTTTGGTTAGCTTTTCGGTAAGGGTTAGTCAAAGGTAGGGGTATGAATGGGCTTGCAGTTCAAAAGGGAAAGTCTTTCAATGTGTTAGCCGTGTTTAAGTGTCGCCCATTGATAGGGTTTTATCGCGGAAAGGGTTGTCCGGTCCCTGTGTAAGGGTCACTAACTCTGAAAGAGGGACACATAGGATTAAGTTAAACTTGCCGAAAACCAATCTAGCGTTATCACGACAAAATTCGTACTGTATGGCCATTAAGATATTTAATATTCTCTCTGATACATTTAGAGAAATGCCTTTTAATATTTTTAAGAAGAAGTTATTTAATTATTTAATTAAACATTGTTATTATTCTGTTGATGAATTTATAAACAAATGTAAATTGTAACGTAAAATTTTTATTACCAACACGAATATCATTGTAATATAATATATAACTGTAATACTTATTCATTAATTTTATACACCTAAAATCTAATTGGATAATTATGTGTATAATTGCATGAATTACATAAAATTATAAATTAGAATCGTAGTCTGTAAGTTTAGGTTTATAGTATCTTGTACATAGTTAATTTAGTTAGTATATAAACAATATTTGTACGCCAGTCATGGCAAAACAAGGATCGTCCAAAAACAAAAATGAAACACCTGTATATATACGCTTGTTTGATACAAATAAACATTCATTCATTCATTCATTCTATTTTAATTCGATTATTACGCATCAATTAACACGAACAAAGAAAGATGTGTACGTTTCACTAGTATATAAGGCCAACATTTTACAATAAAGATTCATTCTATACTCAACCCTAGTGTTGTCATTATACCCCTGGACGTCCCACACTTCACAGTCAAGGGAATGGCTTATGGCTGGTGCGCCCTGGGGGCAACGGTAAGTGATCTCCTGGTGGGATTACTTACCGGTGCTGCCAATAACCCGACACCCGGGGTGCTCTTGGCGTGTCTCCGTGATCTCCTAGGCTACCCATACCGGGCAGGCGAAGAGTGAGGGACACTACCAAGAGCAGGGACGGGTTTGCCAGCTTTCGGTGCAGAAACAGGGTGGATAGGCTCCGGCCACCGTCTCCAAACTCGTTATCCCAAATGATAAGGTGTTGTTGTTATGTCTAGCAGCCTTTGATGGGACCGAGGGCCTTGCCTTGGTCGGCCGGGTCAAAAGGAGTTAACCTCAATAAAAAATCCACAATCCCCCGCATGGCGGTTCATCGTGCGGGGGTGCTCTATTTAGAGCGGCTGGGGTGTGCATCAGCCACTAGTGGCCAAACCTGTGATACCGCCCGACCTCACAGCGTATATAGGGCCACAGTTTGGGTACGGGGATCTCTGCTCCTGTGGAGTTTTATGTTCTCCCCTATTCGTGGGAATCAAATGGAAAGTATAAACAATAAAAACAAAAATTCTGAAGATGTTATGGTGGGCGCTACAAGAGCCGGAGATACGAACGGCGGCGTCTCCGGACTTAACGCGACGCCATCACAGATACAACTGCGGGAATGTCGAGTGTCGCTTGAACGTCTAGATGAAGCGACACTGGCAAATGTTAATAGCAGGGATCGGAACCCATCCGAAAGAGTCATCAGTCAGAGGGGAACTAGGCCTGAACGGTCAGAGAGGATGCGCCGACTGCCTGATGCGACGGACTCCGACGACTTAGCAGAGGGCAATAAGAGGGCTGGCGAGAAGCCGGTGGAAAGGCAGGTGGCCCAAAAACGGAACCATACTGGATCGGACGAGGATACGTGGCTGGGGAACCTGCCAAAAATAAACACAGCACGTAGAGGCGGGAAATGCGGAAAGACCCGCGGGGTGTTTACCAAAACCAAGTCCATTGGGACATACGCGGGAATCGCCAAGGCCAAAACTTTATTGAAAAGAAGGCCTGAAATAGGGACTTTTGGAAAAGAAGCGGCCCTGCATTTTGACATTCCTTGACAATTCATTGGCATCCGCTATTGACTTTACATAATTTCCTATTTCGGATACCTTCGGTTCGATTTTTGTCGCCGTCGCCGCGAGATAAATAGTGCCAGAGGTCTTGGAATTAAAATCAGTGACATATTGACATAATACGCGAGTGCTACGTACCAGCATTAGCGTCGAGCATCCAGCATCAACATTGACATCGAGCATCCAGCATCAACATTGACATCGAGCATCCAGCATCAGCATTGATATCGAGCATCCAGCATCAGCATTGACATCCTGTATCCAGCACCAGAGTGCGTAGAAGTAGCTGCACTTCAAGTAAGATCTTTCCATATTCTAAACTCTTTACAACTAGAGTCTCTTTGCAACGTCTATACTCGATACAGAGCGTGTTCCGACACCTTTGCTCTCTCAATGCTCAATTTTGGGACTCGATTTCAGAGATGTCAGCCGAAACTACGAGTATACCAGAAGAATCACTGGGGAACTCCATAACTACTTTGTACAGGGCAATCACACATTTAGACGACTCCTACATGACAGCATTGCGATCGAACCAGGACGAAAGGGAGACTTTCAAAATAAACTTGGCCTTATCCGTAGGGCATTGGAACCTTGCTCTGGATTCATTATTGCATTCCATGAAGAGGGAAATGTCAGAAATCCACCAACTACAGATGACCGCTACATTATTGGAACAACCCCCTTCGGACTACTCGCAGGACCAGAGTTTGAAAAGATTGAGTGC
Source organism: Cydia strobilella (assembly GCF_947568885.1). Lineage (NCBI taxonomy): Eukaryota > Metazoa > Arthropoda > Insecta > Lepidoptera > Tortricidae > Cydia > Cydia strobilella. Next base: position 16,139,438 of record NC_086054.1, read on the forward strand.
GACGAAAAGAAAGTCGAATACCTCATACGACAGCAATGGATCACGACAGAACCGGGCACCTTCCACGAGTGTACAGAGCACTTACCAGAACCCACAATCGGACATTTTCACGTCGTTCACGGGTGCGAGTGGTACAACTCACAGTGCAGACACCTCGGACGGGTTCTTGACGTCGCTAAGCGCTTTAGGAAGATTCGAAAATTCGCGAGCACTACAGAATGCCATATTGAAAACATTTTGTTCTATCTCCAATCAGGGGGTAGGTGGCTCACAGACTACAAGGCACCCTGTGGATCCGAATATAGATTTGTTCTTCGAAGTCAATGTCTACCGATCCAGGGATTACCTGACGACGGATCCGAACTCGAGGTGGAAGACGGCGATGCTAAGAATCAAGTCGCAGTGCCAGGACAATTCAAGCGTAGCCAAAGCTTTGACAATGATAATGAATCGCGGTCTACCGAATTAATCGCGCGGCAAGCGGTGATTTTTTAATATAGAAATTATAATACAGTTATATCGTAAATTTTTAGTCGAATGTAGTCCATAACAACACATTTCACAATTTCCCGCACACGCGCCGCCTTTGCGCGCGTGTCAGGTATGACACTACGTCATCCCTTCACGTCGGGCTACGTTACACCACGTCACCGCCAGCATACGTAGTTACGTAGTTAGCCGATGCACCGTTGGATTCAGTGATTGTGAAATCGATCTACCAAATACTTGTAATCAATAAAAGCGGATCGCCGCCTGTACTCGCGGTCAATCGTTTAGGTTGGACACTTAGTTAAGATTTAAATTTAATTTTTGCACTCAATAAATCCTATTCCGTAGTACAGACTTCTAATCATTTACCTCCTCCGCTGCTGCCACTCCCTACTTATATAATTCGCGCGTCGACAAAAATTCTATGTGGGTCGCGAGACTTCGTCGCGAATTTTAATAAGTTGTGAATGAAATTTGATACCTACACTTAGAATTTTTTTCAACAATAATAAATAAATAATAAAATAAAAAAGCCTCTTTATTTCCTTTTCAATTACAAAGTTTAGGTATAGGTACATAAATAATTTCTTAATTAATTTTTAACATCTGTTTTCTTTCTTTTTTACTTATTTTGTTTTGTTAGTGGCATGTGAAACTTAATTTTTATATTTGTGTATTTTAAACTAAAAAAACTTGATAGGAACCCCACTTTATTGGGTCAAGGCCTCCTCCAATTTGTTCCATTGGTCTGTAAATACTGTTCTTTTTCTTTCTCTTTTCTTCTAAATTGGAGGGTTGTGGTCGCTGTCCCCACGGTGACCAGCCGGCTTGGGGAACATTAATGTTTTTCTTTTTTTTTTGTTATTCGTTCTGGAATACGTTTTGGAGGGGCGCTGCTCCTTGCTATCGGGCGGAGTTTGTAGTATGTTACTTATCTAAAGTCGAATTGGCATTTGTACTTTTTGGTTCACGAATTACAAATGACTCGATATTTCTTTTATTTCGTTTTGGTATTTTGTTCATATTGCTTGTGCTCGGTGCTTTTTTGTCGTCTCGTTGTTGTCTCCTCGATGGTTTTTCTCCGATTCTTCAGGTGAAATAGACAAAATCCTCTTATTAGTATTTCTTTCGGTGGGTGTGCGAGGTCCTGAGCTGCGAGGTTTTAATTCAATTATCTTGTCGTAGTGTAGAGCTACTCTTTTCCCAGACTCTCTCTCTTTTTTCAAGGTTTCCTGTAATTCCTTTCTTTTTTGTAATATGGCAGGGGAGAAATCTTCTTTTAAGTAGATTCTAGTGTTTTCAAGTGATTTTTTGTTCTTCAATATCTCTATTCTTCGGCTCATAGTTGTTATTGTGACTGCCACAGGTCTAATTTTCCCTGTGTTTTTCCCCATTCTGATCACATTTTCAATTTCCCATTTTTTGCATGATATATTCATATTTTTATCTAATATTTCTAAAATGATAGAAAGTAGATTTTCGTAGCCTTTTTCTTTTTCTTCAACTCCAAAAAATATGACATTTTTTCTTCTTAGTTGTTTGTCTAAAATGTCTATAGTTTTTTGTTGTTGATCGATTTTTAATTCCAAGTTCTTTGTTTTTTCCTCTATATGCTTAAATTTACTATCTATATTGTTATTTATAGATTCCGTAATATTATTCTCCATCTCTTTCATATCTTGCTTCTGTTTAGATAAGTCCAGCTGGATATCTTTTAGAGTTTGTAGGATCTGATCCATTGTTTAGGCTTATATTTATGCCCTCTATCGATAATCACCCGAATCTTCTGGTAATGTGCGCGTACGCGGAAAGCTTGGGTTAAACGTTGATGCTGGTTCACGTTGTTTTGTTACTTGCCAACAGATGGCACTGTGGTTAAAAAGTTCTTTGTGACAACGTGTTTGTGTACCGTTATTCGTGTTTTTGAGGTTAAAATGATTTGAAGTAATTATCTGAGAACTTTTCTTTTGCACTTATTTCTGAAAAATTGTCACTAGATTTCACTTCACATGTTGCAAGTCCTTTTTTTAGTCTTTTTCTTCCGTTTTAAGGGTACAACTGTCACTTTTCCTGATGCCGGTTTTTTTCTGTTTATATCTTTGTAGTTAGCACACTCACGAGTTGTATAACGTTTTCACAGTAACATTGTTCATTGCTTTACACAATTATCACTGCTTTATATAGTTTTTTACGCTTTTTACTTTTAAAACACAAGAATATTACGGAGCCGATATGAACATCACGAGCACAGTGGCGCCAAACTTTTTAACTACCTTTTCAACAATAGTTAATTGTTATTAGTAATGATTAATACCTTAGCTACATGTCGGACTGATCATCTGACATACAGCAGAAGTTTAATTTATTATTTAGTTTTAAATTTTGAAGTTCAACAATAATGAATTTCTTTAAAGGACAACAGAAATAAAGATGAGCCCTGAAGAGATGACAAAGGATCAAGTTTTTAAAAGAGCTAGAGCGAAACCATACGACAAAGCTGCGGAGCTCTTCTCGCTAGACACCGAGAATAATCTTAGAATCCAGGTGAAGAAAACTGGATTCGAGGGTGACGAGATGGGTGAGGGATCTGACAATCAGAAATATGGGGCCAACCCACCATTGGCAGATCTCTGGAAGAAATACAGACCCCCAGCTGATGGAGAAGGAAACAGTCAATCCACACCCCAAGCAGCGGATGACGAGTCTGACGGCACTCTAAAACCCTCAGAGGATGAAGAAGATGAGGGCTGGAAGGACCCTGATCCAGGTCACAAGGAGGACAATGATGAGTTGGGTAAAGCCTTAGACGACCTGGCCTCAGGAACCACGAGGGACAAAGTGACCTCCTCAAGAAGCTCTAGATCCGACAATGACTCGTATGAAAGGATCCCATCACAACACATAATTGAAATGGCTCTTCCAGGCTTCACTGCCGATCAACTGAAATTCCTAGACTAATATCAATCGCCTAATCCTCCAGTCTTGGGATCAAGGGTTCATTCCAACCTTCAACTTCTTCAATTCTGATGAGTCTCCGTCATCCTCCCCCAAACCACACATTGAAGAGCAAGCAAAGACACCAGAACCAACAGGGGTGGAACAGAAAACCAAGTCAACAGGAAAAGCAGAAACGAAACCGAGCGCTAGTGACACGAGGGTGGAGCAGAATAAGGAAGAAGAACCGAAACCTGAAGGGAGTCAAGAGACTGCTCCCCACTGTGGAGACACTCCTCAAATACCTGAAGAACTAATCCATGGGTTACAATATAAAAGTAGACTCAGTTACATCAAAAAAGTCACCACCGTCAAAATTGGCAACCACAAAATGACGGAGGAACTGTTAATACAGACAATGAGGGAGGATCCCTCCTTAGATCTCAAAGGGTTAATCAAGAAAACGTTAATTAAGGCAGGAACGTGGGGCGTCTTCTCCGCATCATTTAGTTTGGATAAACCTGCATAAGGATTCTACGTTAATCCTATATTATATAATCCTATATCCTATGTTATAGGGTGACCGTGCCCTTGGGTTCTATTTCCAATTAAGGTCCCAATGAAGACATTCGGGTTATGGCTCATTGTGGTAGTTAGTAGTTGAGATCCTAACCGTGACAAAACCCATGTATGTAAATCGATTACAGATGTGCTATACGGATAGATAGTTACATTTACTAATACATACCAAGAACTATTACTGTAATATGGTAAATTTCCACTTTCGGTATATGGCGGTCAGCAAAATATTATCGGCGCGTGTCGATAACTTAGTATAGGTTTGAGCACGCGCTGATTTAGTTAAGATAAGGTCTGTACCGCCGTAGATTAGGATGTATAAAAACAGTTGATTATGTTGTAATAAATCAGTTTAAGTTAACCCGACAACGGTACCTTTTACTCACCCAACTATGTTCCTCTAAAGTGGTGACCCCGACTGAAGAACAAGATGGCCATGTTGGACGATTGAACACGGCAAGTGAAGTAAGGCTGCAAATTTCAATACTTACTGGTGAGGATAACAAGTTTATCTCTCTACGTGTGACTTCGTAACACTGCTGCTGCGTCATTATGTCTCCACTGAATCAGATCAAGTCTCCGGGCAGCGCTAATGCCGACGTGTCGGAAATTGCAGCAACGTCAGTGATGTCCCGCATTCCAGAGTTTTGGAGGGACCTTCCACGGTTGTGGTTCACTCAATTTGAAGCAATCGTGGCACCACAGAAACAGGGAGATGAATATAAGTACAACATGGTTATTGCCAAGCTGACCAAGGAGGAAGTTCAGCAGATCAGCGACGTTATTACCAAACCCCCTGCGGAGGACAAGTATAAAACTATCAAAAATAGATTAATCGGATGCTACAAAGAGTCTGACCAGAGCCGGTTTCAAAGGTTATTGTCGGAAGTAGAACTAGGGCAAGGGTCCGCAACAGGCGGACCGCGGTCCGTATCCGGAACGCGGCAGGTCGAACCGCGGACCGCCAAATAATCCAGATATAGTTAAATATACCTACTGCATAGTCATTTAATTAAAATATTTGGACTTAATATTTTCATTTAAGTGGTAAGCTAAGGCTACAAAAAAATATTTGTATCTACATCCATACACTGCCATATTTTACGTTAGTAAATAATTGTTGCGTTTCACAACGCCACACGTCCGTACGTAATAGCGGCGCGCTTGCAATGCAATAGTTGTCGAGTCGATCGCGCGAGTGTCGAAGGTTACTGAGTGTGCGGGGGTGCGGGCGGGCGTCGTTCATTTCGTCAATCGCTGATCGAGTAACAATCGCACTGCACGCGTCGCGGATGGTGATTCATTTGTTTTCTAATTTGTCGTGTGTTGTGACGGCGGCGCTAACCGTGGTTCATTTGTTTTGTAATTGGAAGTGTCAAAATCTTTTTCGTACTTACCTACCTACATTAATATGGAACCTAAAAAGCGAAAAGTGGACAGTGAAAATAGAAAGTTTCTGACTGAATGGACTGAACAATATTGTTTTACGCTGCCTGATTGGCCTCAAGCAGTTCCAGTTTGCCTCATATGCAATAAAACTGTCGCTATTGTTAAAAGTGGCAATTTAAAGCGACACTATGATACAACTCATCAGCAATTCCACAGAAACTTTCCTCTTGGTAGTGAGGCTCGTAAAGAAAAACTTCAGACGTATCTTACTTCTTACGAAAAAAGCACGAAATTACTAGTTCGCTGCATGAGCGAGCAAGAAAAATCCACAGAAGCAGCGTTACGTGTCTGTTGGACCCTTAATAAACACCAGAAACCATTTTCCGATTCTGAGATAGTGAAAGAATGTATGGTGCAAGTAGCCACGACACTTTTTGAAGAAAAAAAGGATGTTGTCACTGCATTTCAAAATGTTCCATTGTCAGCAAGAAGTAATACAAGAAGAACCGAAATTTTAGCTGCTGATAACAAAAGCACTCTGCTTGAACTTCTGCAAAAGGCACCTTGCTACGCCATAGCACTTGACGAATCATGCGACAATGTTGATGATGAACAAATGTCTGTTTTCGTGAGATTTTTTGACATTGAAAGTCAGATGTTTAGGGAAGAACTGCTTGCAATATTGCCATTTAAAGGTCAAACTCGAGGAGAAGATTTATTCAAGGTCTTTGATGAATTTATGACTAAATCTAATATTACTTATGATAAAATGGTGTCACTTTCAACTGACGGGGCCCCAGCGATGATTGGCAAAGAAAAAGGTATAGTAAAAAGAATTGAAGATAAGAAGGGCTCAGGACTAATATCATATCATTGCATAATTCACCAGACAGCTCTTTGTGGAAAACTTAGCGCCACATTGAAAGAAGTAATGGAGAGCTTGGTCAAGTTGATTAATTTTATGAGATCTCATTCTGCTCTTCAGCACCGACAGTTCAAGGAGTTTCTTTCGGAATGTGATTCAGCGTATTCTGCCTTACTGCAACACAACAATGTTCGTTGGCTAAGTAAAGGTCAAGTTATTGAACGTTTCTGGCTAATAAAAGAACATGTAACCTCCTTCTTGCAAAACTTGGATTGGAGCACGGAAGCACTTGCAGTTCTTAGCAAACGAGCGCAATATGCTAGCTGTGGCTTTTCTGAAAGATATTCTGAAATATTTAAATGCGCTTAACACTGACTTGCAAGGAAACGGGAAATTAATATGTGATATGATACAAAGTGTGTCTGCTTTTCGTCGCAAGCTGGATATTTTTGAAAAAGATATTGCGGAGCAAGAATTTATTCATTTTCCAACAATTCTTGAATACAAAAAGGAGAACTCTGAGGAAAATATTTCAGTGTTTTTAAGATTTCTGGCCGATCTTAGGAACGAATTTACTTCAAGATTTCAAGACTTTGCAGAGATAGGAAAGCTTTCTCAATTCTTTAAATCGCCTTATGAAGTTGATGCATCGGCAGAATGGACTGACGTGGCTGCTAAGTTGTTTAGTATTTCAAAGCCTTCACTTCAAATGGAGATAATTGACTTGCAAGAAGATATTTCCTTGCGAATGTATAAAACTGCGTCCACTGAAGAGTTTTGGGGTAAACATGTTTCTGAAAAGTATGGCAATTGCAAGAAACTAGCTGTCAACCTGTCCACTATGTTTGGCTCGACATATTTATGTGAGTCATCTTTCTCAAAAATGAATTTTGTGAAGAACAAATATCGTTCAAGACTAACGGACGCCCATCTTGAAGACACACTTCGTATTTGCTGTTCCCCTCGTGAACCAAATTATAAAAAACTTGCTCAAGACCGTCGGTGCAATTTTTCGCATTAACTTATGACTATGTAATATGATATGATAACTTCATACATAATTAAGTCCTTATTTGAAAGAAAAATAAAAAATATTACATAAACCTAAACATCGGCTTTTTTTTCTGGACCGCGAAATTTTTTTTTTAACAATATCCGGACCCCACTTAAAACTACTTGCCGACCCCTGAACTAGGGGATCAGAAGCCTTCTCAGCTGTGGCGTAAAATGCGAAATCTGGCCAGTGACAAGATTAATGACGACACAGTGAGACTTATGTGGCTCCGCCACCTTCCCACGTCAGTTACGGCGGTTTAGGCAGCGACAGACCAGCTTTTCGATGACAAAACTTGCGACCTGGCAGATAAAATTTACGAAAACACGAAGAGGGCGGAAGTGTCCGTAGTAAATAATCAGACATGTAAAAGCGATGACGTCGTGGCTTGCTTAGCCAGCGTAACAACACAGCTGGCAAAAATGCAATTAGACATAAGTGAGTTACGACGTGCGCGTGGGAATTATCGACGTAGCACGGAGCGGAATGCATTTCGTCAGCGCTATTCGTCAAGATCAGGGTCACGGGGCCGTAACAATTGGTTATGTACATATCATTACAAGTTTGGAGAAAGAGCGGGACAGTGCCAGCAGCCATGTGCATGGAAAAACGGACGCTACAAACTAGCTCGCGCGCAGAGAACGGCGGACCTTTGTGCGATATATCCTAGCTCCCGCCTCACAATTACAGACTTTTGTCTTATGGAATTAAATTAAATTTTATTTTAAATTTTATTTTATTTTAATTTAAATTAAATTAAATTTTTAGTAGATACAGGTGCAGCGGTTTCCTGTATCGGGAGACTCTACGGGGGAGCTAAGAGGGACACCAAGTATATGCTATACGCAGCCAATAATACTAAAATTAATACGTATGGCGAGAAGGATTTGACGCTCAACATCGGGCTTCGGCGACCTTATACATGGACGTTCGTGGTTGCTGACGTCAAGCAAGCAATTTTGGGGGCTGATTTTTTTGAATATCACAAGATTTTGGTAGATATTTATGGTCGCAGATTAATTGACAAAGTTACAGAGCTTACAACGCCTGCAACCATTGTTAGAGTGAAGCGGTCGTCAATACTTTCAATACGAACAATTGATGAGAAAATAGATTCACGAGTTAAGGAGATCTTAGAGAAGTACGTTGATATAACTCGACTATCGTCTATGAAGAAGCCACCAAAGCACGTTAAGCATCACATTTTGACGGAGGGCCCACCGATTTCATCACGGGCGAGGCCATTGCCACCAGACAAGTATCATGTAGCTAAGCAGGAATTTCAAAAAATGATGGAGTTGGGCATATGTCAGCCATCCGATAGCCCTTGGGCGAGTCCGCTTCACATGGTAAAAAAGAAGAATGGCGAGTGGAGGCCGTGCGCAGACTATCGTATGTTAAACAAGGTTACTGTTCCAGACAAGTACCCTCTTCCGAGGCTAGGCTTTCAGCAAGATTGATATTCGCAAAGCCTATCATTGTATTCCTGTGGACGGACGTGGAAAAAAAAGCAATAATTACACCCTTCGGATTATTTTCATTCCCGTTAATGCCTTTTGGGTTACGGAATTCGGGTCAGACGTTCCAGAGGTTTATGGATTCCATATTCAGGGATTTAGATTTCATATTCGTGTATGTGGATGACTGTCTAATAGCCTCGCGGAACGAGAGCGAGCACTACGAGCATTTAGATATCGTGTTTTCGCGACTTAATGAGAACGGCATTACGATCAACGCGGTGAAATGCGAGTTTGTTAAGGCGGAAATGGATTTCCTAGGTTATCATATAACGAGCCAAGGGATTCGTCCTACCAAGGAGAAGTACGAGGCGATCGCTGATTTTCCTAAGCCTAAGACTGTCAAGGATTTACGGAGATTTTTGGGCATGGTGAATTTTTATCGTAGTAATTTGCCCAACGCAGCACGATATCAAACTAGTATAAATGAGTACTTGCAGGACACAAAAAAGAATGACAATACGGCAATCGTTTGGACTCCTGAGGCTGAGCAGGCTTTCGCGCAGTGTAAAAAGAACGTTATGGATGCAATAACGGTGGCCCATCCATTGCAGAATGCACAGTTGGCACTTATTATCACGGATGCGAGTTCGTCGTGCGTGGGTGCGGCGCTTCATCAGAGGGTAAACAATGCATGGTACCCGTTTGGGTTTTTTTTCAAAGGTGGCCCAGAGGAAGTATTCAACTTTTGACCGAGAGTTATTGGGAATCTACATGGCGGTGCGGCATTTTCAACGGTTGATCGAGGGAAGAGAATTTACAATTTTTACGGATCACAAACCCTTAACGTATGCTTTTACCAAAAAGCCTTCAGTTAACGATACTCCACGACACCACGACGTGTTCGCCAGTTGGATTACATATCTCAGTACAGCACGGACATTCAGTTTATTCACGGTCAAGATAACGTAGTAGCTGACAGTTTGTCACGTGCGGTCGACGAAATATGCATGCCGTCGCCGATCGATTATGCTGATTTAGCAAGAAGCCAAGAAGGCGACGCTGAGTTAGTAAAATTGTATAAGAGCAAAAAGTTGAGAATGGAAAAAGTGAACATGTCGGGAATGTCGGTTGCGATAATATGCGACACTTCAACAGGGGTCAATCGTCCCTATATTCCAGAGAAATACAGGAAGATGCTTTTCCAGGCGGTTCAAACTCAAACTCAAACAACGATATTAGCCACCCTGGGAAACGTACGACCAGGAAGTTAATATCTCAACGGTATATTTGGTACAATATGAACAGGGACGTAAACCAATGGTGTCAGGCTTGCATTAGGTGTCAAAGGTCAAAAGTCTGGAAACATACGGTGGCGCCGTTGGGGGAATTCGCTCCGTCGGCGCGTTTTGAGCACATGCACTGTGACATTGTGGGGCCATTGCCGCTTTCCCAGGGAAAAAGATATTTGGTGACAATGATAGATCGCTGCACTTCGTGGCCAGAGGCTGTTCCAGTCGCAGATATTACGGCAGAGACCGTGGCTCGCGTGATTTACGAGGGGTGGATAGTGAGATTTGGTTGCCCTCTGCGCATAACAACGGATCAAGGCCGCCAGTTCGAGTCCAGAACATTTGAGTGTTTAACACAGCTCCTGGGGGTGCAAAAGATCAGGACAACTGCGTACCATCCCCAGGCGAATTCTAAGGTCGAGCGTCTGCACAGGACCATCAAGGCATCCTTAATGGCTAGGGGCTCTCGGGATTGGGTCCGGGAATTGCCTTCGGTGCTGATGGGAATAAGGAGTGCTGTTCGGGACGACACGGGGTTTAGTGCAACGGAGATTTTGTACGGTGCGCCAGTTAAGCTTCCTGGAGATTTTTTCACGGGCGGGGAGAGTTCCGAGACCTACGACGAGCTTGCAAGAAGGATTCGGAGCAATATTTCAATGTATGCAGCGGTACGTACGCGCCGGTGTACTAGCCAGAAGATTTTTGTTCATCCTGAAATGTTCGCACATGTTTGTGAGGTGCGATATTCTCCGCCCGAGCTTGACTCCGCCGTACGAAGGGCCGTACCTACCTAGTCGGCTCATAAGTTCTGTCACTGGCCTTTAAAATTTAAATTTGGAACTCCTAAAATAAAAACCGTTCTGCATTTGAATTTCGAATCTTTATTAAATATTTGAGTAGTATAATTTTGCAATTTTCTGTTTTCTTCAACATGGAGTGGACGCTTAAAGATAGCCGTACCGCAATAATTGGACTATATCGTTGTGGTCACTCGCCGACTAAAATTTTTAAGCTACTTGAAAATTTAAAATTCTCTAAGATTTGTGTATCGTACCATAGAAAGATACAGTGAGGTCTCTAGTTTAAATGACAAGAAAAGAAGCGGTCGTCCGCGTACAGCTAGGACTCCAGCGGTTGTACATGCAATTAGGGCACGCATTGCCAGAAATCCCGCTAGGAAACAAAAAGTTATGGCCCTCCAGATGGGTTTGAGCAAAAACACGGTGAAAAGAGTGCTTAATCAAGACCTGAGACTTCGTGCTTATAAACGAAAAACTGGCCATCTTCTCAATGGTCGGCTTAAAGCTTAGGCTTAAAAGATCTAAAGCTTTATTGAAGAAGTACGCTAAAAATAAGCACCGTTGTATACTGTTTTCGGACGAGAAAGTTTTTGACATAGAAGAAAACTGTAATAAACAAAATGATAGAGTGTACGCTCGCAATAGTAAAGAAGCGTCTAATAGCATTCCCCGTATTCAAAGAGGTCATCACCCTTCATCTGTGATGGTTTGGCTGGGAGTTTCTTATGCGGGCGTCACTAGTATGCATTTTTGTGAGAAAGGAGTAAAAACTAGTGCCAAAGTGTACCAAGACACGGTGTTGACTAATATTGTGAAACCACTATCCCATACGATGTTTCTAAACCAGCATTGGGTTTTCCAGCAGGACTCTGCTCCAGCCCATAAGGCAAAGTCTACACAAGCCTGGCTCGCCTCCAATAAAATCGACTTTATACGGCATGAAGATTGGCCCTCCTCTAGCCCAGATCTTAATCCTTTAGACTATAAAATATGGCAGTATTTAGAGGAAAAGGTGTGCTCAAAACCTCATGCAAATCTAGACTCGCTGAAAAAATCTCTTGCTACGGCAGTGGCCAATATCGACATGAAAGTGGTGCGTGAATCCATTGACGACTGGCCACGAAGACTTCAAGCCTGTGTAGATAATTATGGCGGTCATTTTGAATAAATGTTATACATTTAGATTCTCTATAGGTAGTTTATAAGCTTTCAAACGCTGTACAAATTATACGGAATAAACTTAAACTTTTGATTTTATTTGATACTATGTATATGACAGAACTTATGAGCCGACTAGGTAGTAGTGTCGAGAACAGATAAGGTTTTCTGCATTCAAAAAGGCGGAAAAGACTCGTGCGTGTCTATTGATCGTCTTAAGCCCGCATTCTTGCTAGCCGGTCCAGATGCTGATCATGCTGATAGCGCAGACGCGCGGCATATGTGCACGTATGTCACGAAATCGGGGCGTGCGGAGCGGTTTCGGAATTAGGTAGAGCAACTATATAACGACCGTGACGCTCAGAAGCCACCATTCCGCCGGCAAGCTCCTTCAAGCGAAGTTCTCCTTCCGACGGGAACCGAAACCGCGAGGTCCGAGCATTGACAGCAGTTCTGCTAAGTTTAGCATCACTCGCCGCCACCGCCAGCGCTCGCCCCTGCCGCCAGCAGCGTTCACTCTCACCGCGACAGCCGCTCCATCCACTAATTTTTTTTTTTTTAAAGGGGGGAGTACTATGGCGGTCAGCAAAATATTATCGGCGCGTGTCGATAACTTAGTATAGGTTTGAGCACGCGCTGATTTAGTTAAGATAAGGTCTGTACCGCCGTAGATTAGGATGTATAAAAACAGTTGATTATGTTGTAATAAATCAGTTTAAGTTAACCCGACAACGGTACCTTTTACTCACCCAACTATGTTCCTCTAAACGGTATTTCGCAGCAACGCTATAGTTTTGTGCGACATAAACGCATATTGCTTGTGTCAGCGACAACCTCCATGTACTCTTAACATGATAGGCATTTGAAAATAAAGTTACATTATGTTATAGCTTGCCTATCGTTTATTTCACTCCGCCTATCCCTACGTCGTTACGCTGCTCTCCCTTCTAAGATAACGATCACCATGGATCAGTTATCTCATGGCGACCCTTCAATAAATACCAAAAAGAATTTTCTGATCCGGCTACCAATGCGTTCCCGCTAACCACTCCGTCTACACTCAGACAGAAGAAACCAGTAACAAAAATGGCCGAACTAAGAATCACCGTGAAAGGCGTGCAAGTTACTTTGATTGCTTGACCAGCCAGCCGCGTGGTCCAGAGTCTACAAATAACCGTGTCCACCTCAGGGCACCGATCGGTCCACAGGATCCTGACCGTGGCCGCACCGCTACCGTCTACGTCGATCCAAGAGAGCCAGCCGCCCAGCCCAGCAGCAGAGCCGGTCCAGCCGATAACCGGCGAAGACCCACCGTTCCCACAAAGTTCGTCAGTCACGACAACTGAAGTCCTAGAGGAGCAGACAGCACTACCAAACCAGGGAGACCGGCCCCGCATCCCATTCCTTCGTTGTTTTAGCGTACTTAATGACAAGAAGCAAAGTCCGGCCAAAATAAAGTGCTAGTCCTGTGCTTCTTTATGAGTGGTAGTCATCTTTCATTGTGATAATTGTTAAAACATAAGTGTTATCTTAATAAATATAAAACAGATGATTTTTTTTTACGACGTTTGGTATTTTGCATAAAATACCTCCCATATTTCATATTTACATATTTCTGCCTATGATATCCATGTACGGATGTCAATACCTCCTATCTACTTTTACCTATATGAATTAATTCGCGCGGGTCAATGAGATCGGACGTGTTTAGTAAAATAATTAATTATTCGCGTGCATAATTCGTAATTGTCTGCATTTCCAACCGTGCATTATCATCTGGGTCATTAGTCATCTATCGCGACCTACGGCTATAGTATAATGTCTAAGTGGAGTAATCAAGTGTAATCGAAAAATGTCGTTGGTGAACAGTCCATTTAACCGGAGTGGACTAACACGCCGCAGCCCGCCCCCAACGCCCACACCGCAGCCCAGCCCGCCCGGGCCCGCGCCCGCAAACATGCAACAGGAAGAAGAGCCCCCGAAGGTAATTCCCACAAGTGACATCCAAACCTGGCTGAAAAAGATTGAACTGAACCTGCAAGACGTATGCGCTACATCTGCAGAAGGTAAACTTAACACTGACCAGAAGATCAGAATTAACAACATGTGTCGCAGCGTGAGCCACTTAGCCTCACAAATGGCTATTGAATATCAATCCCTAAAAAACCACGCAATCCAAGCATACCAGTCCCGCCAAGCTCACCAGGAAAAAATGGACCTCGTACAACGCATCCAAGAACTAAAGGAATCGATTGAGGAATCCAACCGCCCTGCTTCGGGACCTGTTTCGTTTGCCGAAGCCCTTAAGAAAAATGGAACGAGATACGTTCAACCGTCTAACATCAGTTCAGTCGCAATTTACCCGGTCGACAAGTTGAAATCGAGTGAGGAGACAAAATCCCTCGTTCAAAAGATTATCCGGCCCGACGAGATGAAGCTGCACGTGAGAGGGTTGCGCAAGATCAAAAACGGCGGTGTTGTGATCAGCACTGACTCAAAAGAAGACGTCATAAAACTCAAGCAATCAGCGCAGCTTACGACCTCTGGACTCACCGTTGACGAGCCCCAAAAACGCAAGCCCAGAATTGTAGTCATCGGAGTTCCCGCGGACATGCAGGAACCTGAAGTCCTGAAGTGTATTTACCAACAAAACTTAGCCGATAAATTACAAGATTGGTCGCTCGAAAAATTTATGGCATCTACTAAGCTAAGTCACAAATCCGGAAAAAAGGACGCCGACACATGTAATTATATAATTGAGGTTTCTGGAGTGATACGCAAGGCCTTAATTACGAACGACAGAGTTTTTGTGAACCATCGTGCCCTGTAAGGGATTTCACCTTGGTTACGCGCTTTTTCAAATGTCAGCTCTACAATCATGCAGCGAAGACCTGCAAAATGGAGTCTAACATCTGCGGACACTGCGGCGAAGCGGGTCACTCATTCAAGGAATGCGCAAAAAAGGACGAAGCACCAAAGTGTGCAACATGCTCGCACCCCGAATGCCCAGCTAGACAAATGGCCGAAAAAAGGTACATAAACTCCATAGATTATGAAGGCGCCTAGGAGCGCTAACTTTTCACATATTTATATAGCACTTTTTGATTCATTCGTTTAACTACCTATGAATAATAGCATATTCTCTGACCTAGATAGTTTCTCTGTATCAGAGTCTAAAGCATGCGACGTCGAAACCTGCAAAAAACACATTCGTCCCAGCCGAAATCCATTATCGATCTTAACACAAAACATACGAAGTATTTCCAAAAATTTTGACAATTTTATTGTATTTCAACAAAGACTGGATATAACTTGTGACATAATTGCCTTGACAGAATGTTGGCTTGGTACCCATACCAATCTACCAATTATGCCAGGGTACATTTCGTATTGCACTAAGTTTAATTATAACCAAAATGACGGGGTAGTAGTTTATGTAAAAAATAATTTAAACATCACAGTTGAGGAACCCCAAATACAAGATTGCAATCGGCTTTTAATAAAAATCGGATCAGACACTGCAATACTAGCCTTGTATAGACCGCCTTCATTTAGAAATATCGGTAATTTTATCGAGTCTCTGGATGAAAACTTAAGTAAATTAACATCCTTTAAAAATATTGTATTGTTAGGAGATATTAATATCAACATTCTATCTGATAGCAGCGAATCGACTTTGACAGCCCAGAGCTACCTTAACCTATGTTCTTTCCATGGCTTACTCCCAGCGCACACGCTTCCTACGCACCAAAGCGGGTCATGCTTAGATCATATTATGGTAAAATCTAATTTTTCGGCATTAGCACTTATTACTAACTCTACAGTGACCGACCACAGAGCTGCCCTACTAACCCTCTATCGTAAATCACGTAATACATGCACTCGCACGCAATTTGTGTCTAAATTAAATATAAACAAACTTGGAGATGATTTATGCAACATTGACTTTGGCCCCGTTTATTATTCTGCTGATGCAGAAAATAGTATGCTGTACTGGATTAAAAATGTCCAACAAGCAATATTTCTTAACACCAATAAGACACGTCTAAATCGCAAGAATTTTAACATAAAACCATGGATTACCCCGGGACTTCTTCGATCAATGAGACACAGGGATAAACTCCACTTGAAAGCTAAAGCAAATCCAGACAATCTTATATTGCAATTGTCGTATAAAAGATATCGTAACTTTTGTACCAACTTACTGAAAAACGTAAAAACAAACTACGACAAAAAACAGCTGGAAATTGCTGGAAAAAACAGTAAATTAGTTTGGAAATACCTTAAAAACGTAACATACACGGCAAAACAACGGGAGTCATCTGCAAGTTTGTTGCAAGTAGGTCCGTCCGAATTGTTGGCGGCAAATAGCACAAATGAATTTTTCGTTAACATAGGCAAAAACCTGGCAGAAAAAGTCCAGGGCGAGCCGTCTGCATTCCCTTCAAGAATACTTTCCGATACAAATAATTCATCCAAATCATTTGTGCTATTAAATACGGATGAAGCTGAGGTGGAAAGAATTATCATGAGCCTAAAAGACGATTCCGCGGCTGGTTGGGATGGGATATCGAACAAAATAATAAAGACATTCAGACACATCTTGGTTCCACCACTGACACACATATTTCAAAAGTGCATCTCTGAAGGAATATTTCCAAAATGTCTGAAAAAAGCCGTTGTAATCCCTGTCTATAAATCTGGTAGCAAAATACAAGTAACAAATTATAGACCGATTTCTCTTTTACCAGCGACATCTAAAATCCTGGAAAAAATTATTAATAATAGACTTGTTCAATATCTGGAGAAAAATGCCTTCTTGGCAAAGACGCAGTTCGGTTTTAGGTCCAAGTTATCAACCGCAGATGCTGTACACGAATTGACTGACTATTTAGTTCAGGAACTAGACAAGGGAAACAAGACAATTGGAATCTTCCTGGACCTCGCAAAAGCTTTTGACACCGTTTCTACTTCCATTTTACTGCACAAGCTTGAATCACTAGGCATTAGAGGCACACAACACAAATTAATCGCGAGCTACCTAGACGGACGAACTCAATGCGTTAAAATAGATAACATTATCAGTTCCGACTTAGATAACACATCTTTTGGCTTGCCACAAGGAAGTGTCCTGGCCTCGACCTTATTTTTAATTTATATTAACGACCTATGCAATCTAAAAATAGATAGTGGCAAAATCATTTCCTACGCAGATGACACTGCCCTACTTTTTTCCGCAAAGTCAACAAACGAGGTCTACGAGTTCGCACAACGCGGATTTAATGTTGTAACTGACTGGCTAAAACGTCATCTACTAACACTGAACTCTGACAAAACGAATTTAATAAGTTTTTCCATGCGGAAAACAGATCCGGTCGCACATAACCTCAAACTTTACGCACATAACTGTAAGGAAAAATCGAATAATCCCTGTTCATGCCCATCTCTAGCTATTACTGACAAAATTAAGTATTTGGGAGTCTTGATTGACGAAACCCTCACTTTCAAAAATCACATTGAATCATTATGCAATAGAGTCCGAAAGTTAATATTTGTATTCAAAAAACTTCGTTCGATTGCTGATCTAAATTTAATTAAGCAAGTATACTTTGCACTATGTCAATCAATACTAACCTACTGCATTTGTTCCTGGGGTGGCACAGCTAAAACTACCCTACTAACCCTAGAAAGAGCCCAGAGAGCGGTACTAAAGGTAGCTACTTCCCGCCCATTTTTATACCCTACTGACCTCCTTTATAAATCATGGGAAGTACTAACTGTTCGTCAATTATATATATTAAGCACAACACTAAAGCAGCACGCCAGAATTCCTTTCAACCCTGAATACAGAAACAAAAGGCGCAAAGATATAATAGGTATTCAAACCGTTCAAAGGAAACACGTATTTTCATCTAGATTTTTTGTCTTCTTGGGCCCATTTTTGTACAACAGGTTAAATGTAAAACTAGACCTATACCCACTTAGCTATGCTTGTTGTAAGAATACTCTACGACGCGCCCTTCAAAATATGACGTACGATGATACAGAGAACCTACTAATAGTCGTAACATGATTGTGTACTTTGAAATTTAATACTTAAGACCCATTTTGTTAAGGCGATAAGTCTTCTATTGTGTAAGTACTACTATTAATTTATAATTAAGTGAATAATTAAAAATTGATTAATTTTGTCCTTCGCTGCCTGAAACACAGGAACTCCTAGTTCAGGCATTCGTAAACCACTTTCCTCTACTAACAACTCTTAGTCTTTAAGATGAACCTCTGTACAATACTTTTTTCAATAAATTATTTGTATTTGTATCTCGTAAACTAAGCAAGACAATAAAAAACCTATAGTGGCTGCAGCCTATTTTGAAGGTATCTAATATACATGTAGTACAATAAAAGTATATACTCGTAAATATGAATATATTAAATTGAAAAACGTTTTTTTCGTCGGCGTCGTGTGACTTATGCCCAGCTAGAGACTCTGTGGGAATTTTTAAATGGTCATAAAGATATCGCTAATGGTTATAATAAAAGTGCAAGGGCACGAGATCATTCTAAAATAATGTGGTCAAGAGTGACATAAACTTTGAAAGCGCACGGTGACGGAGCCATAAAAGACTGGAAAGTGTTATATATTTTATATATTAAATATATAACATGGCGCTGCGGATATAACGGTATGTCAAATAAAAAACTTCAGGGACAAATAAAGAAAACTTGTATGGGACGCCATTTTCTATCAAAAACTAAAAATGGACATGTTGAGGCCGCCGGCGCCCCTGAGTCTTACAGGGAACAATATTAAACAGACTTTCCAGGATTGGAAGCAAAAGTTCCAACTCTATTTTGAGGCGAGTGGTGCGTCGGAAAGATTGTCGGAAAAACAGCAGTGTGCACTCCTGCTACACAGCGTGGGTGATGAGGGCCTCGTGGTATACAACACAATCGAAAATAAAGAGAAACTGACATATCAAGAAATACTGAAAAAATTGGAAGAACACTGTAGTCCACCGAGTAACGAAACATACAATAGACACATATTTTTCAACAGGAAGCAAAAAACAGGTGAAAACATAGAAGATTTCGTGACTGCACTCAAAAAACTTAGCTTAGACTGCAATTTCGAAAAACTCAAAGATGGACTAATTAGGGATCAGATTATAATAGGATTAATTGACAACGAACTGAAGGAAGACTTACTCAGTGTAACAGATTTGATTTTGGAAAGATGTATCAATATGAGCAGAGCGGCTGAAACTACAAAAGCTCAAATGGACAACATTAAGAACAAAAATGAAGTAGCAAGAATAGAAGTGGGAGCGGGACAAAGAAGAACCATGAAAAAGGAGCACTCTAGTGATAAAAGGCAGCCATCCAGGAGCAGAACAAGAGACCAGTCATATAGCGGCAGGCAGGGGTCGGCGGCGGCGGCGGCGCCGGCGGCAGTCACAATACATAACCACAATGTTATATATTTTAAATAAAACAGTTCTTGATAGTAAACACGTTTGTATTAATTATTAAAGATATAATTAAGTACAAGCTTAGCCACCATGACTTAGCTGTCAAAGAGTATATATCCACAGATAGCATATCTGACAGAAAGCATGGAGCAAAGTAAGTTGCCGGCAAATACAATCAAAATAAACATAGGTACCGTAAGGTCGGGGTACTTTAGCCCTCCAAGGTTACTTTGCACACCCATGAAAACCTATTTTATTGAATTATCTTAAAAACGACATTATGTGATTAATCTGTTTTTGTGTTGTGTCGTTTTTAAGAATTTATTAATTCAATAAATGGGTTTTCTACGTCTCGTTTTTACGTCTGACTAGAGAACGTAGTGATGGGGTAACCTATATCGTTTGTACTTGTCGATATAGGGCTAATCTTTTAATCGACTGCGACCGATTTTTAATTATATAAAATGTTTTTGTTTGTTTAAGGATTAATTCTTTTAGTAATGGTAAATTCATTTTAAAATGTAATTGACGTAGATTTGTATAACTAATAAAACAGACTCTACTTACAACTAAGTACCGTATCGGAAAGAAAATAGACAACTTTAGGGATCTCTAAAAACTGGCACGTACATAAAATAGGCATAAACTTTTTTTTTAATACCGAACTATATCCTTTTCTATTAATTGCAACAAAAAACATTTGCTATTTTTGTACCCTTCACAGGGGAGTGCGGCATCAAGCAGTACGTACCGGGCAAGCCTAATCCAACAGGCCTGAAAGTGTTTGTACTCGCAAACCCTAATGGGATCGTTTGTAATTTTGAAATTTATCAGGGACAAACGACATATCCTAAATATGCCGATACTGATTTTGGACTTGGTATGAAAGCTGTGCTCGATTTGGCCGAAAATCTGGCTCCTGGTCATATACTTTATTTTGACCGGTACTTTACTACCGTAAAGCTTACAGAAGAACTTTTGTCGAAGAATCTGTTGTGCGCTGGCACAATTATGAAAAACAGGATTCCGTTAGATGCAAGAAATAAGCTAAAGGAAGACAGACAAATGAAGAAGGAAGGAAGAGGAACAACGCAGGTATTGGTCAATAGAAAACGTGATTTGGCTTTGACGAAATGGTATGACAACAAAGGAGTAACCTTGTTGTCAACGATTCACGCAGCCGAACCCATGGACACGTGCAGAAGATGGTGCAAGACTCAAAAAACCTACGTGGAAGTGCAAAGACCTATTGTCGTCAAAGCTTACAACGATAACATGGGCGGGGTAGATCTGGCTGACAGATTATTATCACACTGATTTAAACTTTCACGATTTTTACTCATTATTATTTATCTCCACGTATTTAACGTTCAAGTTAATAAACAAGACCAGTGCGGGTAGTTCGAAAAACTCGCGCGCCTATAAGATGTTGATGTCAACTTTAGCCAGTCTTCTCCGAGACCACGGGGACAACGCCGTCTTCGAAACGTCGGAGGTAAATTTAAAACTATTTTACGCGATTAAGTCCCGTGGAGATAAATAATAATGAGATTATTATCAGTCTGTCCCAAATCGTTATAGAACGGCTAAATGGACACAGCGCGTTTTTAGCCATATGATTAATCTCGCTCTATCAAATTACCAGACAAATTCTTCAACTGCGTGATTTCAAATTGGATGTCGGCGAAAGTTTGATCGAAGGATATACAGTTACAGATATAGAAACCGATGGATACTCCGAAGAAGATGCAAATCAAGAACAGACAAGAGGTAGAGGACGTCCCACGTTAGTCCAAGTCCCGTCTGAAAGAATGAGACGAAAAGGTGCCAGGCACCTACCGGAAATGGCAGATGCTCAAAAACGGTGCAGACGATGCCATAAGATGAAGACTAATGTCATGTGCACTAAGTGCAATATATATTTATGCTTTACAAGAAACAGAAACTGTTTCAAGGATTTTCACTCCTAAACTACAAACAGGTTGCAAGATTGCTATGATAGAATGTAAGGAAAAGTACTGATACTTCGTTAAGAGTTAAATTTGAGACTGGTATTTTGATATTTGTTTTAGATATTTTCTAATGTTACCTTTATTATAATTGTTAATTACCACGGGTATTTTGATTCCAGACTCTTAATGATTAAAGGAGTTTGTTTAGAATATTAAGAAAGAAATTATTTTGTTATTATAAGAAGTTAATGAGTACAACTTAAGCCTTGTAGTAGGAGACTGATTTAAGAAAAACTGTAATAGAAGTAAGTAAGTCATTTAATTGAAAAAGAACTGAAATAAACATATTAATCCTAAAAAAGTAATTAATTTTACATCACTTAATAATTCCTTTTAATCTAGTCATTGTGGCCCAGTGGCCTTTGTAAAGAACAAAAGATAGACAAATAATTGAATTTAAAAATACATGCTAATATAATCATAATTATACCCTGAAAGGTTCCCTTCAAACCGGTAACTCTAACACATAAAAATGTCAACTCGAAATCTTGGGCGGATATGACTATAACTATAGGTATTATGTCCTATAAGAAGGACGGTCGGGTCATAGTTAAAGAGGAGCCAAAAAAGCTGTGGCGCCACGAGGCTATACGACAAAACTATGCCATGTTTATTCTGGATTATAGACTTTGATTCATGACCATAAAGTTGATAATCGTGGAGTTAAGAGACTATAAGCAAAAGTGGGCAATCTTGAAATTTTTTCATTTTTTTGGCCCGCCCGTTTAAGACCCATTTTCTACAGTACAGAAACTTATTTCGACTATGGTTTGCTCACTCACACAAAGAAGAGTATGTCAATATGTTATTGCCACAGATAAGTAATGCAATATGGACCAACAAACTTGAAAAAAAAAAGTAAGACTGCAAAAAGCGGGCAAAGTTGTACAGTTTTACGGCATCGTTTAAGCTGAACACTCGTTTCTACTCAACTCCGAATCCTCACCTTACACAAGGAAGGGCAGGTTGTATTTATGAAATTCTGGTAGACACAAAAGATGCAGACGTAGCTATTCTGCGACAGCTACTATATTTGCAATGGGATGTGACGGAATAATACACCTGTAGGTACGGTCCGTACAATGATCAACATTTTCATTTCGCGCGTCAGCTAAATATACCTATTGTAAGACAGTACATGCCCGACCGCCGCGGAGTGTACCCATTAAACTATATCATTATCAATAAATAGTTATTCCGGATTATCAATAGCATTATCAATTACTATCATTTCAAGACTGTACGAGGGGCACCCCGTACAACACCATTTAATTTAGCACAAGCTGCCATGTTTATCGCAATACGAGCAGACGGAATGATATAACTATGTATATAGTTTTCATTAGCAAAAATGATTGTCGATTACCCAGTGACGGGGAAGCAGGAGAGATTGCAGTAAAGGACGGTTTTGTCAAGAAGGTAACCTGTTCACCTAATTACAGGCCTAATCTGAATTTAAACAGGCAACGACTACCTATTTAGTCCAAAAACAATCATGTTAAATAAAAAAATTGAGTTTCTTGCAACGTTTCTTCTCATCAAATGTCATTTCAAAACAAGCAAATTGTAGTTTCATTGTAGTTATATTACAATTCCTTTCCTCCCCTAGTAACCCTTAATTATAATGATGATAACAACATCGCAAAAGAATACGAACAAACGCCACCAATACCTACTAAACGAATTTTAAAAATGTAGGCCATTTTAATATTATAATTTTAGTTTTACCTTAAAATCTTTTTTTAACAACCATTTTTGGCAGAGCATAGGTTACATAATTTTTAACTGTTTACTTTGGATTTAGGATTTGTCAATTTGAATGACTAAAACAGTATTTTAACAAAATATATAATTTTTGAATACCTAATTCAGAGTATGGTATGCAATCCAGAAAACCAAAAAGATGAGCTTTGTTTTAGTGAACAAAATTTGTATTGTGAAGACAGACGTCAAATACAACCTCAGGAAATAAAAAAGGCGTTAGAAAGGGTAATTATGGTCACAAGTAACTTACAAACTTCCCAAAAAACTCAATTATGATAACGTGACAAACGAAAACGAACATCCACCGCCAATATAGCTAATGAACGAATTTCAAAAATGTAGGCAATTTTTAATTTTATCTTTAAATTATTTATTAACAGCAATCTTTTTTGGCAGAACATCTGTCGAACTTTCAAGATTTTTTTTAATCTGACATTTTTTTTGTACCAAAACAGATATTGAAACAATTGAGATAATGTGTTATTCAGAAAACCGAAGACAAGTTTTTTTATTTTGCCGGACAACAACTGACAGGCTCCTAATA
This sequence comes from Cydia strobilella, assembly GCF_947568885.1. Taxonomy (NCBI): domain Eukaryota; kingdom Metazoa; phylum Arthropoda; class Insecta; order Lepidoptera; family Tortricidae; genus Cydia; species Cydia strobilella. The sequence continues at coordinate 16,163,247 of NC_086054.1, forward strand.
CAACCTGAGGAATGGGATACAAAGGAGTTAGAAAGGGGTAATTATGGCCACAAGCAAATGACAAACAGACTTCTAACTGGACTAACTGGTAGGCTGACAACAGATTTATATATTTTGGTACCATTTTGAGGATTTACTCAGAATTAGTCAATCTTCCATCAAAATATTGTGTTCATCATTTCAAAAAGTAATTGCTGAAGAATTTATGAGTTTTCCAGAGGTTTAGAAGCCCACTCAGCCAAGATGTCTTCAAGTAATGTCAGTACCAGGCCACTCCAAAAGCTTCATGATCTCCTGGCCTGCAGCCAGGGCATCCTCATCCCTCATACAGTTCAATCGCTCAGTGACATGACGACTAAAGAACCAATAATTATTGGTGTCTGAAGGAATATTGGACACTAACGGCTTCATAGCAATAAGGAGATCGTCCAGGACTTTTTTACACTTGGTATTTTTTTTCTTTTTAGATATGGGAGCTCTGCGTCTAGGTCGGTCAGTTCTCTGGCCTCGCTGTCGGATTTGTAGAAGTTCTGGGTCATCCGTGTCTTCAAATTCAACTTTAACTTCCACATTGTCAGTCTCTTTGAAGTCCATTGCATAGCCCTGTGAAATGAAATAGTAAATTTTAGCAAAACATATTAAAAAAATAAAATAGGCAAGTTATGAGTAAGTGTGTCCAGTAGAGTTCACATACATGACAATTTCCAAAAATATATTTACACAACCTTAATGTTAGTGTCTAAGTCTTTTGGTACATTGGCTATGTCAGCTCATATCCAAGTGCGCGTGCACCGCGATATGAGCTGACTAGGCAAAAGCCATTACTGTAGGGATATGGCTTTTGCCCAGTCAGCTTGTATATTCATTCAATATACAATAAATTATTTAGCACCAAATAGGTAACCCCTACACCGCTAGATGGAAGTACTGTATATACTTCTAAATTGGTTTAGAAAGATGTTTGTGAACTCAACTGTAAATACATGAGTAAAATGAATGGTTATCTGCAAGGCTAAGCTGGAGAAAAATATACAAAAACATAAGATGTAATTAAACACCAAATTTCATATATCATTTCGGTTATATTTTCTTGATGTATCAAGGTCACATATAAAATGACAATTTTTTAAGTCCTCTTGGTTTCATGTGGTCAGAAGAGACTTAACAAAATGTTTCATACCTCATAGACATCATCTTTTCTAGAACTTTCCCGGAGAAACTGCAGTGGTTTCCATAGCGGCCAGCATGGCACATATACCTCTTCAAGAGACTTGGCAGTCTCCCTGGAGCGCTCGATACGTCGCACGTTGTGGTTGTACGTACTTCGAATGTTCACCCAGCGATCACGGACGGAGCGAGCTGCCACAGACAATATCATAAAAACATATTACTAAAATAAGCTAATAGCTTGACCCGAGTCGAGATAATGAGTTCAAAAAGTCAAATTAATGCCCAAAAAGTTTTAACAAACAAAGAGCTATCTACCTGTAAATCCACCGCCCAGTTTCGCAGCAAATTCAGCATAGGCCTTGTATTTTTGCTGTATGTGATGGTTAGTGTTTCCAAATGGCTTCCAAATGAAGTCTCTTTGTCGCACAAACTCTACGAGATCCAGCTCTAATTTTCGCGTCCAATAACACGGTTTTCGTGGCATTTTACAAAACAACAAGCTAACAGTCAAATCGTAAAAGATTACAGACAATGGTCTCTCTTTACTATAGTAATCCGTCTGCAACTCTGCACTTACAACTTAAAGAAGGCAGCTACGGGCGGTCTAGCGCTACGCTACGGCAGTGGTGGTGGTGCCGCCCGTGCCGAGCTGCATTCAGGCTGCATTGCATATTGCATCATTGCCTCCATAGACCATAGACATAGTATATACAAGATTGTCAAGATTGCATCATGTCTATGGCATCATTTGATATCATAGACATAAAGGTGCCTCCACACTCATGCGCGAATCGAACGCCGTGATTCGCGCATGAGTGTGGAGGGCCCTAATGGGCGAACATCGGGCGTGATCCGACATTATCACTTAAGCGCGCTCCAGACTACGCGGCGCGAAGCCGCGAACGCGAGTGTGGCGTTGATTTCGCTGAGTAGCGAATAGCGAACTAGACTTGACACTCGCGTTCGCGCTGTGATTCGCGCATGAGTGTGGAGGGCCCTTTACGAACAAACTTTAGATACTAATTAATGACCGACCATGGACGAGAACGTAGTGATTATCAACAAAGAGAATATAAAGTGTGTAGGGGGCTTAATATATTCTACTTTGAATCTCGCCGTGTGGCATCGACTTTGTCGATCACTGGCATCACTGCCTATTTGCTGCCTATAGCCCGCTCCAGACTACTTAACGGACGTACGGACTACACGATTCGAACACGGCCTCGGACCGGACTAAGGTTGCGATCCAGTACGCCCGTCTGTTATTGTAATGGTCTTAAAGTTCCTCCACACTCATGCGCGAATCACGGCGCGAGTCTAGTTCGCTAATCAGCGAAATCGACTCCACACTCGCGTTCGCGGCTTCGCGCCGCGCGTAGTCTGTAGCAGACTTTATAATAAAATAAAACACAATATTTGCACAACACAATTGTTTGTTTAGACAATCAGGGCCATATGAGCCCGCACAGAAGCCAGCCCACTTTTTGGGCCTCAAGAGACCCGTCCGTTGTAACGGGCGGGGCGGCGCATAGAAACCGCCAAAAATCCTAGAAAGGATGGAAAGGCAATTCGCCCCTCCTTCGGAGGTGCGAAAGAAGCAACTATGGCTTGTTTAGACAAAAAATGTCCAGCATCCGTACAGGAACTATTAAGACATTTTGAATTGTATAAAGTAATATTTGATTTCGTTAAAAAGACTTTCGGCCTCTTATAGGTGACACTTTTTTTTTCCTTTCGTTTTGTGTTTTAGTAGTTTTTAAGTTGTTTGTGTATTTATTTTCTAAGTAGTTAAGGTTGTGTTTGGAGTTTGTACTGATGTATTGATGTTTGAGCTGATGGCCATGTTGCCAATGCTCCAAATAAATGAAAAAAAAATTGTTTGTTTATCAAATATGGCGAATTTCCGAAATTTCAATTTCACGTTTCACAACTTTCACATTGCGCGTCGGCCACGTTTTCTGTTCGACCTTTCCGTGGCATACATATACTATTATACTCTTTGATCACTACTAAGATTCAAATCAGTCCAACCGTTGCGCCTTGTGCCTTTGAAAATTTGTTCTCAAATGATAGTGTCTAATTTGTCCGTGTTCTTTCTTTTTTGCTCATGAAAAGCACAGACAGAAGATTTTTTTTAACATTACTGGCTGAACATACTATGGTTTACTTGGACTTCTCTGATAGAAGCAAGCATCCCAATCCTTTGAGCTTTGGGAGCTTCTGAGGACTGGAATTATTTGTCAGGTATGTTTTTGATCACTATTATAACACACATCACCTTTAAAATACAAAGTAGAAATAACTTTGTATTCTTTACTGGATAGAGAAGTTTGTGACACATTTTGCATGGTTATTTCCCAATCCACCATGGAAAATGTTTCAAATCAAAATGTCAAGTCCCCACTTGATTTCATAGAATTCTAAAAATGTTAACCAAGGGCAGATAGCATAGCAATAAATGTGTGACAAAATAGGTATATGATGCTCAAAAATATCTAAATCTTCATGTTTCTGTACTATATATTTCTGTTAGGCACAGTTGACTAAAGAATGCCTTAAGGCATTTAGTATGCTTTTTACTTATTACTTCATGTTGAGCAATAAAGTTTAAATAATAAAATTGTTAATTTTCTCTTTTCAGGTCTTGGGGTCGATAATGAAGAACTCGTGAGGATAAAGTCATCTTTTGTTTGTATAATATCGCGATAATATTGCCGAAATTCGGGAGAGTAGATGTGATTGCCTATCTGACAAATCCAGACTGGTTTTGTTGAAGTACCCTTATATTTGAATACACAGTTTGATAAATAAAAATTCTTGATCACCAAGATGATGTTTCTAAAGCCATGTATTGGTGTTTCTTTGGATTTCCGCTTGCAACTTTTCTAAGAGCAGTGACCTCCGTAGCGAGTCTTTCCACCGCCACTGCACTATCTAGGATTGCTTTCCTAAGCTCTTTTAAATCACGTCTGAGTCTGTTGATGTCAGTAGAAGGGGCACTTATGTTTTCCGTTGCATTTGTCTTATTGCTTTTGTTCTTTTCTGGCTGCGGCATTCTCCATTGATAGCTCCTCGAGAGGTTGAACCATGGTATGCTTTAGCAACTTCCTGGTGGTGTTCGTCTCCTGTTTGAGGTGGCTTATCTCCTCCTTGAGAGCCTGGTATCTCTCAGGTGACTGCTTCCTTTTGTTCAGCTTATTGACAATTTCTGCTGCTACCGACACTCTTTTTGACAATCATAATCATAATAATTTATTGATAATATAAAAATTAATGTCCATTAAATAGGTTACAGTGTGTAACTAAGATAATAATATCATAAAATTTTAAACCATAGGTTTAACTAAAAAAAAACAATTAATTAAATAGCTCCTTGTGGTCATTGAACCATTCCATAAGGAAAGAATAATAAATAAATAATAAATATTATAGGACATTCTTACACAGATTGACTAAGTCCCATGGTAAGCCTAAGGAGGCTTGTTGTTGTTGTGTGTTGTTGGGATGTTTGTTGTTGTTGTGTTGGAGGTAAAGAAGTTGCAATAATTCCAATTAATTAAAAATATTGAGAATGTACCTTAATTCAAAACTCAAAAAATTAATCATACTCTTTCTTGAGTCTAAAATGGTTAGGTTTACCTAATTGTGAAATATTTTATTTTTTTACATAATTTTTTTTTATGGGAAATCGATTTTAACAAAGATTTAGAAAATTTAGTTTCATTAGCTGTCTAGAAAGCTCATTTGGGTTATCTCCGTGGCGACTTTAAGGTCATTAAGTATGTTTTTGTTCACGTAGAGTGTAGACTCCCGTGTCTGGGCTGATCTCGATGTTATTGGTAACTTCGGGTCTTCTTTTTTTTGGCGAGTCGTCGTTGTCCTCTACTCCTTTTCCGATTTTCCTTAACACGCGAGCTACAACCCGCCATTAGCTCTTCACCAGCCGCATCTGCGGTCGTAATTGAAAAGGACAGCCAGTCCTCGGTTTGTGACTAGGTATGTCTTGTTGTATGTGTCGAAAATCATTTTAGAAAATTTTACAAGAATTTATGTTTAACTAATTAGTTTTGACAATATAATAATATAATACAAAATATTTGTTGAGATAAAAATCAATTGTTCATTGTTATATTTTGTGGAATTCGATGTTTATTGGGATTGTTTAGTCCTTGCTAGTTTTGTTACTCATTTGTGGTCAATCTTCATGTAAAAATATGTTGTCTCTTTATTTATGTGGGTTCAGTGGTAATGTGGGTGTAAGTAAAAACTTGCTTTTAAGAGTTTGATGACTTTATAATATACCATCTTGCTAACCATCATGTTTGTATATCTCGTATGTGACAATTGTGCGAGGTCCCTAGCGACTCATATTGATTGTTACTGTGACAAGGTATGAAATGATACTGACATTAAATTCTTGGATTGTTCCGCTTTCTAAGATAAATTTCGCCATAGATTTACTATGGCGTAGGTACTTGATCTTATAAAAGCGGACAGACTATACTATACATGTTCTCTACCTACCTATCAGTTTAAAATTACTACTTAAAACAACACAAATCTAACTAATAGTTAATGAAAATATTAAATTTTGGGCATATCAAATTATATACAATAAAAAAACTTTGAATGATTCCTTGGTTGCAGTCTTGTGTTCTTGAAATAAAATGGGTTTTATTCATCTTAATGATGTAATAGCTAAATCACTGCCTCACGGCGATTTTACAATGTCAGGTCAGATTTCAGATTATTATTGGAAAAAAAAATACAGATTTTTGCACGTCATATACTTATTACAGCATATAATATAATACAATTTCAAAATGTTAATTATGTGTGGTAGGTACATGTCAAGTAAATAATCAAAGAATTATATAAATTGATTTAGAATTAATTACAAAATGTCAAGATATCGTCGATTCAATTAACCCTTTTCTCGGCAAAAAATAAAAATTGTATTATTATGAATTTGATCAAATATACCTATTGATAAATATGGAAACCCAGGACTAGAAAAAAATACAAAAAAAACATTTATGGTTATTTTTCAAAATATTATGTATATCTCAGAAGATACATTGCCAAGAACATGGCAATCTAGGTCATTTGGACAATGTATCTTAGAAGATCGATTGCCAAGAACAAATAATTTTGCTTTTGGCGGTTAGAACAAAATGTTGGTGTGACGAGTTCATGCCTGAACCGTTGAAATGCTACCAATAAGGCACTTTATGAGATCATTAGGTACATTGAGAGATCAGTTTTTATTCTGATAACTAAAAAACTTAATCTACGTTTGTTGTTTGAGTAGTTTCTGGCAAGTTTATCCAGAAATGCCGCCTTGTCTCGCCTTGTCTCGGGCATCAAAGGCACTAACTTTTTTATTATATTTTTTTCCGGTCTATTGTTATTCCTCTTGGTATAGTTCTGGCAGAAGGAATCGGAAAACATTTTTATCTATTTGGAGTGTGGGGTCCCGGAGGGTAGCGGATGACGTATAAGTAATACTCGCAACGGTCGGATACTAATTGTTTATTGTAATAAAATGTGGGGTTTATATAGGAAAGCATTTCCTTTGTCTTCTACACTAGGTTTTAAGTCCAAGGTTACGGAAAATGTAACATTATTTTAATGCTTGCAATATCAGATTACATGGTATCATATTACATTTAGAAATTGACCATTTAATTTATTAAATCTATTCGCGGTGGGTGGTCTCAGCTGTTGTGAGTCACATGCTTCACGTCCTTCCCTTTTTTTGAGACAAAAAATACATTATTATGTCTGTTTTTGTCTGTACAATATTTTATATAAAAAGTTTTTCTTATGCCTATGGGTTACATGATAAATGTAAATTGGATTATACGTTTTTTTTAATAACTTTATGTATTGATAATACAAACTTAAATTAATTTTATTGCGAGCGGCGTGTACGCAGGTGCCGACAATGTATCTTGACAAGGGCGTGTCGGGGTGGTGTAGCTAGACTTGAAAATGTGAAGCTGTTTGAGAACATGGCTAACACGCCACACCACCCCCCCACGGAGAAGGATAACATAACGGCTGATACAATTACAATACGTATGAAACTAAATTACAATTAAAAGTAACAATAATCGTCACTATCCTTAAATCTAACATGTCGACCTGAACGGGTGGTGTAAGGTCGATCAGAATTTATTGTGGTATCCGCAGGTATAGTAATAGGAGGAGCGGGTCCAGCTGGCTGCGCCCGAGGTACGCCCTGAGGCGGTAGAGCCACTGGAGCAGGTGTACCAGAACTAAACGTTTCATCATAGTCTACAAAAGCTGGTTTGCAATATTTTGAGAGATCCAACTCCCGCTCCGACTATGACTCCGTTCTCTAATTGTGTAATCTCCGTCTTATTCAAATCTCCGGTGAGTTCCCATCGACAGTCCATTTCTGGTGCTTTAGACAAGAGACTAGAGGTGCACCCATCTATAGCTTTGGTGGGCCTGTAATGAAACGTTTAGTTCCCTATCATTAAGCTTTATTATTTTAACGTTATACTTACGAGTAGTTTAGTTACCCACAACCAATAACAATTTTCAATTGAAAAGAACATGGGTTTATACATTTACAATAAAATAACAATTTATTTTCAACAAGAGATTTATTAAGAAAAATCCAATTGTAAAATATGTATTGGGACGGAGGAGCAAGTAATACACGTAAGCTAGTTGTAAGACTGATTCTTTATTCATCTACCCACACATATCAGTATATATATGACATCTCCCTTTTCATAAAGGAAATAAAACAATAAAAAAAATGACATGCTAAATCCATTAGGGGATTTTTAGATGATTTGATTACATGCAATTTTCATTACAAAATTATACATGCTTATTATTTTACTATTCACTAAAACAATCTATTTAACTATAACTATAGGTTTTTTAATATTTTAAATTCTATTTTGTTTAGTTACAATATTTTAATAGTTGTATTAATTTATTATTAATTTTAAATGTATTATGTAACTTCTACATTTGGTAGTTTAGTATATTGTTATCAAATTTCGATTAACTTTTAACATTCATTACTATTATTAAATTTACAATATACTTAGAATATTCAAGAACCTATTGAAGTAATTATACAATTAATTTATTTTATATTACCTTGTACATTAACGTAATTTTTTATACAATTGTTCAGAGCGCATTTAGGTAGACAAGTACCTTTTCATATTTATAATATTTAGAAATCCTTATAATTCATTATTTTAAATGTACAACAATACTTGCAAAATCAGCTTATACATTAAGTAGTACATTGGTATAGCTTTTACATCTCTAGTCGCAGTTCCCTCGGTGCGTGTCGGTGTAACCCCAGCGATCAGGTGGTCTCACTGTCCTGCCATAACGAGTAACATAAGAGTTGTTGTTTTGATTACACAGATTGCTAGATAAGCTAGTATTTAAATTAGTCTGGTTATTCGGGATGACAATATCATCGTATGATTGGGACCGGTTTTGAATATTATTGTTGTGTCGTTCAGAATCGGCAATCACGTGCCTACGGTTCCTGACTACGTCATTTCCGGTTTCTAAACGAATAAGGTAGGATCTTATTCCGACTATGTTTTCTATAGTCCCACTTTTCCACTCTTTATTTATGAGTGCTTTTACTTTTTGACCTACTTTTAACGATGGAAGATCATGAGCGTGTTTATCGTAATAATGTTTTTGAATTATCTGCCTATCTTGCAACTTTTTTAAAATATTTTGCTGAAATTTAGATGTAGACACGGTAGACGCACATGGTACTATGCTACGAATTTTTCTTTGATATAGAAGTTCTGCAGGTGAAGGTATGTCATTACTTATAGGTGTATTCAAAAATTCGAGAAGTGCGAGATTGAAGTCCGAGTTAGTGTAAGTTGTTTTTCTTAATATGTTTTTTATCGTTTGTATACTTCGTTCCACAAGACCATTCGACTGAGCGTATCTTGGAGATGATGTAATATGTTGGAACTTCCAATCACTTGAAAATTGCTCAAAAAGTTCAGACCGAAATTCTGGCCCATTGTCTGATATAAATATAACCGGTATGCCCTGCCTTCTAAATATCGTTTTCAGATGACTAATTATTTTTTGTGATGTTAAAGATTTAATCTTGACAAGTTCAATAAATTTACTATAGTAGTCAACCAGTAATAAATATGACTCCCCATTATAATGAAAGATGTCTGCCGCAACTTTATACCATGGGTTATTTGGTACTTCGTGCGGAATCATCGTTTCTTTACAGTTAGACCTCCTATAGGATAAACAAGCCTGACAATGTGAAATCATATCGGCAATCTGCGAATTTATGTTAGGCCAGTAAATCGTTTCTCTAGCCCTTAACTTGCACTTCTCAACACCCAAGTGATTCAAATAAATTTTCTTTAACATTTCAGCCCGCATACAAGTAGGTATCACTATTCGAGTGCCTTTCCAAATTAATCCATAAGACAAGGTCAACTCATCTCTCACATCCCAATAACTACGTATATTTACATCCACATCATTTTTATTAATAGGCCATCCCTTTTTTATCATTTTCATCAGTTGTTGGAGTACGTTATCTTCGCGCGTGCATTTTTGTATTAATAAAAAATGTGTATCTGTGAGCGGGTTGCATGCGGTCAACGCACACACCTGCGCTTGCGCTTCCAGATGATCGCGCGGCTCTGTGTCAAGGTCAGCGCCCTTATTGTTATCACACGCCCGAGATAAAGTATCCGCTACGTATAGGTATTTACCGGGTTTATAAACAAGTTTAAATGTATACGGCTGCAACCTCATTAGCATTCTTTGTAATCTAGGTGGTGCGCAACCTATGGGTTTATTTATTATTGAAATTAGGGGCTTATGGTCTGTTTCTATTATTATATCGGAACGTCCGTATAAATAAGCATAAAATTTCTCGCACGCGTACACACAAGCGTATAACTCTTTTTCTATTTGTGCGTATGCTTGTTCTGTCTTGTTAAGCGATTTAGACGCATAGCAAACTGGTAAGTTATTTTGTAAAATGCAAACCCCTAGACCATTTTTGCTCGCATCAACTGAGACCGTTATGGGAATGTCCAGTGAATAATATTGAAGGACGGGCGGATTTATCAGGCACTGTTTTAGCAAGTCAAAGCTTTGCTGATGTTTTTCATGCCAATGCCACTCCACATCTTTTTTTAAAAGTTGGCGTAGCAAGTGTGTCTTATCAGACAAGTTTGGCACAAAACTACCTACGTATGTAATTAAGCCAAGAAACCTTTCTAGGTCCTTAACATTTTTTGGCTCAGGCATATTTCGTACAGCTACTACATGCGAATCGTCGGGCGAGACCCCATGTTCACTTATCTTGTGACCTAGGTATTTTATTTCTTTTAGGCCAACTTTACATTTGTCTTTATTTAATTTTATATTTATTTTACGACACCTGTCCAAGACTTTTCGCAATCGTTCATCGTGTTCTTCTTTGGTTTTTCCATAGACCAATAGATCATCGATGAACTGACACACGCCTTCTAAATCATCAAATTGTTCTAAAAGTTTTTTGTGAAATACCTCACTAGCTGACGATATTCCGTATGGCAATCGTAAAAATTTATACCTGCCAAAAGCAGTGTTAAAAGTGCACAAATCAGTGCAATCTGGGCTAAGTTTCACTTGCCAAAACCCTTGCTTAGCATCTAGAGTGCTAAACCATTTTGCACCTAATAATTTGGAAGTAATTTCATCTAGGGTGGGCAAACGAAAATGCTCCCTTCTTATAGCCTTATTTAAATCTTGCGGGTCTAGACAGATGCGAAAATCACCGTTCGGTTTTTTAGCCAGAGTCATACTATTCACCCAGTCTGTTGGTCCCTCGACCTTAGAAATTATATTCTGTTTTTCCATTTCTATCAATTTGTTTTTAACACTTTCCCTTAGTGCAATGGGTAATTTTCGGGGTGAATGTATGACTGGACGCGCGCTATCTTTTAACCGTATCCTGTACTCTCCAGGAAGACAACCTATTCCTTCAAATATGTCAGCGTAGTCAGCTAATATGCCGTGCTCGTTACTAGCATCTATCGACATTACGCGTTTTACTAAATTTAGTTCCTCACTAGCCTCACGACCTAGTACCGGGGGAGAATCGACGTCAGCAACAATATACTTCAATATATAGTTATTGCCCTTATAGTATGTTTTTAGATAGCATTTGCCAACTACTTTGATGCCGTCACCCGAATAACTTTTTAATTTCATAGACGTTTGCGTTAACTGTTGCATTGTAATATTAATGTTTTGCAAACTGTTTAAAGGTAAAACATTTACACCGGCACCAGTATCGATATTAAATTTGATTGAATTATCATTGATACAAAGTGTAACCGACCAATCAGTACTCGAAGTATTATTATTATGTCTTTTTACCTGATCACTGGAGGCTCCCTCCACAGCATACACCCGGCACATCTTCGCATAGTGATTATACCCATTGCAGCTGTCACAACGCACACCGTATGCCGGACACTTGTTATACGCGTGATTACCACCACATCTCGAACATACTTGATATGACCGCGAATGATGAGTCGAGACGTTACTATATCCAGGCCTTTGAGCCCTGTCCGCCTGTACGGGGACTGCAGCAGGAGCGCGACGACCTCTTCCACGTCCGCGACCGCGCCGGCGGCGCCCGCGCGGCTCCCAGGAGCCGGGGGCGGCGGCTGCGGGGGTGGGGGGCGCACTTCTCACCGTACGAGCTCCACAAGGACAATGCGAACTGTTTACCCAGTTTACCGCTTCCTCAACGTCTTCATGTCTATTTGTACCAGAATTCGTGCTCAATTCATGAACATGATGTGTCTCCGATTCTGGTTTTATAGTACTGGCTTGCACCTGCGACATCTCCACTAAACGGCAAATATCCAACGCAGAGCTAAGTTTTAAATCTGGCTCCCTTAATAAACGTTCACGCAGAGTAGTATTTCGTATACCGCAAATCAAACGATCTTTTACAAGGTCATCACATAAGTCTTTGAATCCACACTTGGCAGCCATTTTAGTAAGTTCAAAAACGTATTGTTCCGCTGATTCTTGTGGTTTCTGTTCCCTCGTGAAAAATCTATGCCTCTCCACTGTCGTGTTAGTTTTAGGCAAAAAGAAATCGTCAAATTCTTTTAAAAGCGCCTGCAAGGTCGTTGGTTTCACTTTAAATTGCTGATATACCTCTCTGCATTTGGGTCCGATGACGTGCAATAAAATATTAGTTTTCACCTTTTCTTCTTTTTTATGAAGTTCGCATGCCTCACAATATATGTTAAACGCATTTTTCCAGTTTTGCCACGCCTTACTCAAATTTCCCGAAGTAACACTTGAAATATTGTTCTCAAATAGAAACGGCGCGGGTGGTTGTAACACAGCTTCCATTGTTCATAGGTTAGTTTAATTTCACATAGGACATACACTTATTTTATGCACTTAACACTCAATTTCCTTATGACACCGGATACGGACCGTAATTTAGTGTTATATAATTCCGATTTCACGTAGATTTAATCGACTGCGCCATGTAAAATATGTATTGGGACGGAGGAGCAAGTAATACACGTAAGCTAGTTGTAAGACTGATTCTTTATTCATCTACCCACACATATCAGTATATATATGACACCAATAACAATTTTCAATTGAAAAGAACATGGGTTTATACATTTACAATAAAATAACAATTTATTTTCAACAAGAGATTTATTAAGAAAAATCTTTTCTCCGAGCTTTCTGTTCCGCAAAAGTAACATCATCGAAGTTTAAGTATCGGGCCGTAGAGTTTTCAATAGACAGAATAGCTAAGTTACGTAGCCTATCTTGGCCCATGGAGTTTCTTAAATACGTTTTTATTAATTTAAGTTTGGAAAATGAGCGCTCAGCACTAGCTACAGTCACGGGAATCGTAACAAATAACATCAATGCAGTGCATAATTCGGGAAAGCTGCAGGACATAAAATGATTCTTTATTATTAATAAATCAGCAAGTTCTCTTATAGACAAACACTTATCTATTTCGTCAGTGAAAGTGTACCTAAAACTCAGAATTTCCCTGGCAAATGATTCAGATATGTCTTTTTTATATGTATCAACAAATTTTAGAGCTTTTTTAGGTAGGTGGATGTATGCCTTGATCCTGCCCCGTACTGTTTCGAACACATAAACTCGATCCCTTCAGGTGTTCTTGCAAGTACTTCCATTGCACTTGATTCCGAGAAAGCACCTGCCTCGCATAGAAGTAAAATAATATTTGCATTTCCACCATAAATGCTGCCATTTTTTCCTGACTCCATGGAACATTCTGGACCGTTTTCCCTTCCGAATAAAATTTTCCCGTCTTCGGATTGTATTTCAACTCCATGCTGCAATGGTCGTTTACGTATGTTGTTTGTATAGGCTTGACAAGGCGCATCCACCACTCCTTCGTTCCCGTCTTTATGTGTTGTGCTTTGAAGGCAAAATATTGTATTTCCAATTTCGGTACAATCATCTTTGTATGTCGTCTCCGTCCATTGATCGAGCCGGTTCACTCCACATGAATGTCCTGCGCACTGACAAGTTTTAATAATTTCCTCGGTGAGAATATCCTGTAATACCTGACGACCATTGCCGGAATAAAGATACTTGCGTAGACAAGCCAGCCAGTTAATTGAGGCACATTTGTAGGGTTTCTCTCGAATAATTCTTCCCAACCTAGAGTTAAATCCCCACTGTTTATTTTTAGATACGTATATGATGTGCCAATGCCGTCTTCGCGTTCCATAATGGACAGTGATGAGTTTATAAGGTCCGTTATAAACTGTTGCAATTTCACTTTCATCACTTGGTCGATACGTACCGACGCCAGATACTCCTTGTTCCAAACTTCCAGCGTGTTCTCCAATTATTTCGCCTAATAACTCAACAATACTCAAAAAGTTTCCTTGGGAGCTTGGATCATTGCTATCTGCGTTCTCTCTGTGGCCACGAAAGGCTTAATTACATGTTGATAGTGTCAGAGTCACATCCAGTAGTCTACACTTGGCGCCAAAAAAATTTTTCTTTCTTGATCATGGATTCTTGTTCTTCATCAAGTGTTCCGTATAGCCACTGTTGATACGCAAGTCAAGAATCCAGGTGAATTTTCGATGTCTCGTGTCTTTCAACGGCGTCTACAATATGTTTCCAGTCATTATAGCCTTCCATCCAAACATTGTGTAGTTTTTTAGATGCCCGATTTGCGAATAACCAACACGGTTCACAATATGCTTTCTGAAGTATTAAAGAATAGGATAGCCATGTACGTTTAAGTTTCACGCCAGACTTGGAAACAATATAGTAATGTTTTTCGAGAAAAGATCTATTGCCACTATCTTTTAAGAAAGGGCCCTTAGGTTTACAATGTCCGTTTTCAATCACGAACCGTTTCACTTGATCAGTTAGCTCTTTAAAATTACCCTTGTCAGTAACATATGGTGAACATACAATATTGTTTACACAAAAATTTGATTCACCTTGATTTTTGCTAGTACCTTGTTGCGGTTGTTCTGGATCTGGACAGACACTGGTGGGTATACATTCAATTATTATTCAAATCTATGTTCAATATTTAACTATGGCAATTTTGTATTCAAAACTTTGACAGTTAGAGCTTTCAAAAACTTACCATTCTCTCGATTCCTAACGACAATTCACTTTGCCACCTTTTGTATTCTGGTATATTGCTTTACCATCTTTGACAATATGGAGTCACGTATGTTCTTATCTGTCATCTTTGTTGCACTTATAGTCGCAGCAATAGCAATTTCAATTTTAGATTCACCCAAAAACCTACCATGCAAATCAATATACTTAGAGCTAGGACTAGGACAATACAATACCGGGTGAGCCGTACACTTTTACATTACATAAAACATTTACATTAAAATTTAAAATTTGACTAGTATCACAATCATAAAAACATGTCAATAATCAAATTAGCCAATAGGAAACTTGTTTCGTTTTTGTGATTCGTCGATTGAGCACTTTAGCCTATGATGGACAGCGACAAGAAGTGAAAAGTTTGTTTTATTTGGACTTTAGTAAAGTAATGCGATTGTAGGGCACCTATATATTCTTGTTAAAATACTAAAAATTTCGTTTTTTTATAATAAAAAGAAACTAAAATGTAATATTTTACGTTTTTTATGTGCCTAATCTTGACATCCGCATCCGCAACATCCCTGCTTCATAATCAATAATTTGAGCGCATGTTTCACAGTCTACCTCAAAACATCCTTGATATGATTTGGATAGAGCACAATCTTCACATTCTTCATTACCAAGATGGGCAAATGAGATATTCATATCCTTAACGACTTTGCGATATGTCTGGATCTCGAATGATACAGTTATATCAGGATTGATTTTCATGAAACATTGATGCATTAGCGTTATATTTAGATCGCTAGGCAGATATAGCCTTTTGGGAGCATGTGCACGACGGTAATGAGAAATCATTTGATTAAAACTCAATATGTTCTTTGATAATGTCTTTGTTGATAACGTCTGTGCGGTGGTAGCTACCTTATTTATCTTTCTGATCATCAATTTCTTTGCCGAGTGCGGTATAAATGTGCCTGGTATTTTTAGCATCTAGCAGCACGATTGCCGGTGTAAACATACGTTACGATACGTTGTACTCCGTCCCATGGTTGTGGTTAACAACAGCACCGAGTGTGTCGTTATGGAAACAGCTACAAAATATAAGGGTGGAACGTGCAATAGAGAATGTTTCATAGGAAGCAAAAGACTGTATGGGATGGATGACTGTAATATTTTCATCAAAAGTGCGGAGATTCTGGACCCCGGACACAATCCACGGTTGAGTAGACTATGCCATTTCGAATGTATGGTGATAGACGCTTGTAAAACTCGACTGCAGAAAATATAGATTTGATTCTCAAGGCAACACTGCGACTTGTGGCTGTGACTGGCCAGAAGCCTATTATACAGTAAAAAGCTTACTTATCAATATAAAACTTACATTTTTAGCATTGAAGCAAAGTTCGCTTTCGTCGATCCTTTGCCATCGCTAGTTTTTCTCCATAATTTCATCAATTAGTCTAACAATAATAACTTGTAACACTGCTTTCACGGCCTACGTTTTATCACATATAACTCAGGTTAAATTAACTACAAATTCACTTAGTAAAAACGCAAAATACAGCAGAAATCTGCTTGAGAAAACAAATTATAGTATTTTGACATTACGACTGTTTGTTGACATTGAGGCTGACGTAACCCTTGGGTATATTTTGGATAATAAGGTTTCTACATTAAATAATAGAAGTAGCTTTATGGCTACATGGCTTTTGAAAGCTGCCTCCGCGTCCTCACACGACTTTGGACCCTTATGGACCGCGGACGCCTAATAAGGCTGCGTAGTGTTTTTTCGGCAACGGCCCTAAATGTGTTTTTGACAACACTTGGCTTAGAGGCGGCAGCGGCAAATAATGGTCTCATCATGTAATGCCTCTACCACTTCGTCTACCGTCTACGTCTACGTCGTTGTTCGTTCGTTCGTCGTATGGAATACTGGAATTTTACTAAGTCATTATAAAAGATAAAGATGACAGCGTCGGCCACACTCGCTATAAAATTGCATTACAGCGCCAGGATACAAATTACCAAAATCCATTTCTAGCTGTGTAAAATGTCTGCGCAAGGCACCTGTAAGCTTATAATGGTTGGGGCCCGGGAAGGTGGCCTGCATTCCTGGTCAAATTATGTTTACATTAACAGCATTAGGCGTGATTGTCACAGAGTACGTCGTTGTTCCTTGAAGCGGGGCGGCTTTTGTAAACACTGGCGAACGTAGCCGTGGGTCTGGTATTTGAATGAAATTTGATATTAGTTCTTTGTTCTGAGCTTAGCTTTGAATGCCAAGCGTGCATTAAGATTTGGGCCATGGTTGAGTTGGGACGCGCGCCGTCCGCGTCCCGTGTGAGATTTCGTGTGTGCTTTAAGTACCACTTGACGCACGGATTCGTTTCCGTTTCTTGATAACTTCGTGGTGTAAAAGCTTTGATTGACTTGATGTGATTTCTTTGTGATTTGGAACTTAATTAATTGTCAGCGTTATTTAGTGTCATTTTTTTATGTCATTCAGTATCTATACGTAGTTACTAGTGTAGTTTACATTAACATTGTATTGGCCTTGTGTGCGTGATATTGATATGCCCACTGTTTTCCTCCCACCATGGAGCCGATACCTGGACACCTGGTCCCCTGATGCCTTCGTAGAGCTACCGGCTCCGACATATGGCACTGCCAGGGTTCAGCATCAGCTCTATCATGGGTACGGCTCTCCGAAGTGCTCATCAAGACGATTCAAATGACCAAAACCGCGTATGTCTGTGTTGCACCAAACCAGAATTCCACTAGGTAGTAGGTAGGTACTGCTACTACTGCCAGGGTTCAGTCAGGGTCATTTTGCTGTCTCATTTTAAAATATCATGAATGTAATTTTATTAGACGTTAATGCAATTGAGAGTAATTCTAATTAATTTTTTGAAACTTTAATGGCCATTGAAGTTAATCCGAATTAAAGTTAATGGCCATTAACTTCAATGGCCATTAACGTCTCAAAAATTTAATCCGAATTAAGTTTAATGCAATTGGTGCGTAATGCAATTGGTTAATGGCGGAACTAATGGTTAATAAAATTGATCAATGGTTAATTAAAATTAACAATTACGGCCAACACTGATACCACGTCCAGCTGAACAGTCTTTATTCCTGCCCTCGGAATACCCTGCCGGTTTGGGTCCTTAAATAATTTTTCCAGTTTGAGTATTCATTTGAAAATCATATTATACAGTGTTTATTTAATTAGACTGTAATACAATACTTTTCCGTATTGAAAACTACATAAACCAATAAATTATAGAGTACATAGGCTGCTTATTTAGCACAGACGGTATGTGTTTAGTTCATCATTATTTAACTGTTACGATTAGTTACACGCTCGACTTTTCGACTATTTTCTGCATAACTTGCTCGTGCTGTGCTGTCGCTTGAACTTCAGGATAATGTTGCGAGTAACGGTTTACAGTGGCTCTGTGTATTTCGGGGTTCGCTTCTGGGTTGCGGATTACTGGGACGATTTTTTCCGGTCGGTTTTCCTGATAATGATAAAAAAAATCCCCCCCTCTTTTGTGTCCCCAATCACAGTTTTTTTAATTCTTTTGAAAACGGCTAAAGCTAGGAGAAAACCGTCAAAGGATAAAATGTTCTTTATAAAATTATCTACAAAACATTCTTTAGATGTACTTATAGTTTTCAAAATATGCTAACATTCATTGGGGTAAGTATCGCGGGCGGAATCCGTTAGCATAATGTGGTACCTTTAGCTTGAGAACGTCACATTTTATGGACCTCATACGAGGTAAAAGATACGAGTAGGTAAGCATACTTACAGGTACGAACAAACTTGGGATCGAGCCGATCTTCTGGGTTTCCCTAACTGCTGTTGAGCAACAGCAGTTAGGGAAACCCAGAAGATTTGTTCAAAATGTTTGCCGCAAACAACAACATTTAAGTGCTGGGGTTTAAGTATCCCTATTAATTTGACGCAACCATTTGCATACATACAGGTACGAACAAAATTGGGATCGAGCCGATCTTCTGGGTTTCCTAACTGTTGTTGCTCGGAAACATTTTTGTTTAAAATGTTTGCCGCAAACAACAACATTTAAGTGCTGGGGTTTAAGTATCCCTGTTAATTTGACGCAACCATTTCAGACGTAGGCCAGGGTCTGTGGGATATTTTTTTATTGTGGTGGCGGCGCGCACAGGTCTTGTGAGCAAGGATCCCGCGAGGAATACGGGCGAGCCTTGCTCATATGCATATCTGCCGCTTAGACGAGATGGGGTGGTGCTATTCTTTTCTGATGCCGGCACCACACGGCACAATGAGGAGATATTTGCGCGATATCGTTTGCTGACCATTTATGGGTCCCTGATTCAAAACAATAACCGATTCCGACGTGGTCAATTTTGGGTCTAAGTGTTGTCGTTATTAATGACCTTGATTAATTTTGAAGCCGGAAGTTTCTCGACCATTACGACCGGTTTGCGTCGCGGTAAATTTATTGCCAAAGTCACCAATCATGGCACAGGCCGAACATGCTTCTAATCTTACTGTCATATTTGACAGTCATATTTGAGGAGTAGGGCGGGTTTGTTTGAGACGACCCAGAGATCATTTACTACGACGTCTCTATTGCGAAATTTAATTGTCGCTTCGTTTTTATCATGGCGGCGGAATTGGGGATCCTTTTGTCATCGCAGTACGTGACTGGAGTTTCTTTTTTAGGACAATATCGTGTGCATTTCTTGGGTTCACTGTACCAGCATTGCAAATTGGTACGATGATTTTCTCCACATGGGCCGTGCCGTGTATAATGTGTTTTAGAGCGGCCTTGCGAAGTATGCCCCTGGCTCTGTCGGTTACACCGCCAATATAACGTTAAGAAGTGTTATATTTGTTATATTTAATTTATTTAGTATTTAGTTAATGTAGTTTTAAGGATAATTGTCATACCCTACCAGGGTGCCATGTGATCTTTTTTAATTGTAACATCTATTGTATTGTACCATGGTTTGCAATAAACGACTTACTTACTTACTTACTAGTCTCGTCATTTAATGATGCTACCACTTCTTCAAACTGGGCGACTCTCATTGCCGCTATGTTTTGATTGCGCGAAGTTTGTTGGTCATGTACATATCTTGATCGCTTATTGTTATAGTCTCATAGTTTTTTATTCTTCTGAAATTCTACAAAAGATGACAATTATCCATTCTTCTGAGAGTCGTGATTACTGTGAAAAACGCGTTTCCGATAGCTAGACAACGGATGAACTGGCATTGTCATAATTCCTCTATTAAATTTATCCTTATTTCTAAGTTTCCACCCCAGTTCACCGTAGGGGTATAATAGCAAATACTGGAATGTTTCATAGTACCTAATCAGCTTGTAAAATATCGACAGGGTGAGCCGTGCGTGCACTAACGGCCCAAATAGTTTTTTTTTTCGGCTATAACCGGCTACATGGGGGTTGGACTGGGGAGTCCAACCCCCATGGCGCGGAACCCCATGGTTATGGAGATCCATTGTATTGTCGCAAGATGAAGTTGGGGGTGTGATGGATCTATTAGGAACTACTCACTACTCAATTTTAATTACCTAACTAGTTTACTAAATACTAATTAGATTATTGGGAAAAAAGAGAGCAACCTGAGCTAATTTGAAAAAATAATAGTCATTAAGTTGGTGATAAATTTATTTTAAAAATATGTACAATGAAATAAAATCAGCCGTGAGACTAGGAATGAAACGAAAAAGTTTTTTTTACATAAGATTCAAAATGGCTCCTTGGCAGCATTATTGGTCTCTCTCAGGTTCCTGAAAACAATAACATGGTTAGGGAAATTTCTTGTATAAGGAAGAAAGGGAAAAGTTACGTTGAGGATATCGTTATTACCTCCGCCACATAATTGGGTAGGTAAAGTTTTTTGAAGATGGGCAAATTATATTTTTATCCGATAGTATTCGACATAACGATCACGGAAATGCAGCTCTTTTATTTTTATTTCGTATTATTTATTAAATATATTTTTTTAAGTGACTGAGATGACGTTTGTGAAATTTAATAGCAGATCAGGCACTAATGCCTGTGCACGTGATTTAATTGATGAGATAGAAAAAAAAACGATGTCAACTGTCAGTGTCACTTAGCTGTCATTGCCGAAAAATGTTAATGACAAAATGTTTTTATTTCACGGATACGTACAGGACGCCCTCGCTCCTCTAATTTCGGCGGCATTGTGCTTATCACTGTTATGATAATAATTTAAAATCATAACTAGGTCCATGTGGGGCAATTTTGTAGAATCTGCTCGCATAAACTCGCTCATCCTTCTTGCAAAACTCAGTCCAAGGGTCAGCGCAGGGGTCGGGTCGCCGTAAGGGAAGAAAACGTTCTCCAATAAGCAGTGCCAAGTTGTCGAAAGTAGATTCAATCTTTGTCCAAATACTCGCAGATGTAGTGGGGAATCAGAAGTCCTTGGGTCGTGCTGAGGTCTCAAAAATCTCAATGATAACCATATGATAACACTAAATCGCAAGGTAACAGAAAGCGTTGGGCCGTTATGTCTGTTATTTTTCGGCAATGACAACTAAGTGACACTGACAGTTGACATCGTTTTTTTTTTCTATCTCATCAATTAAATCACGTGCACAGGCATTAGTGCCTGATCTGCTATTAAATTTCACAAACGTCATCTCGGTCACTTAAAAAAAAAATTAATAAATAATACAAAATAAAAATAAAAGAGCTGCATTTCCGTGATCGTTATGACGAATACTATCGGATAAAAATATAATTTAAACTTTACCTACCCAATTATGGTCCGCATGAGGAGGTGGCACCATGAACCCCTCTTCCAGGTATCGTAACAGATTGGCAATCTAAAAAGGAAGCAGTATTTATATATATAGATAAGGCCGTGTTGTACGGTTGCGTTCGTGGCCCACAAATGGTCTCGCTGGAAGACCAGCGCTGACTTTAAGGTTAGCATTATGCTGAGGCGGGAGCATTTCGTGGCTAGGTAGGGCAAACCTTGGTTAATCGGTGATAGTTAGGTTTATTGATAATATAATATTACCTACTAATTAAATTAGTTTTGAAGTGTTACTAAGTAAAAGTGGATGAATTTATGTACCATTTCCGAACTTATGATTATATTTATTATTATTAAGACTTTATTTCGGACATCAATGATCCATAAATGATTGGTTAGTTACAATAGTACTTATCACTATGTTAGTATTGACAACACAAATTATATTGAAGTATATACATTATTTACATTAAAAAATTGCATACCAGTCACTTATCCATCCGGTAGAATGGGACATGCATTGAGGCCCAATACTTAAAGAAGGGATTATCAAGCCTCTCCAATTTCGGTTAGAAAACTGTTGGAGCTGTTTCTCAGACGGTGCATCTGAGATACTGTGCGTTTTCTCATAATAACGTAGAAATCATCCATTCGTGCCTCCGCAAACATCCCAGATGCATTGCATAACCGCGGCAGCCCCAACAGCATTCTATACCCATTATTAAATTGGACGCGCAGGGCGCCGTAAGCTCGCTTCGTATATTTGATGTATGAAGTACCAAATTAATTTAATAAACGTTTTAAATGAAACATGAAAAAGTAGGTAATTCAGTGATATTCAGGTTAATATGTGTCAGGCTGTCAGCTATAAAAAATACGTAGGTACATTGTATTCATTTTAATGATAAATATATAAGAATATTTCACTGTTGTGAATAAAACAATGACGTGGACAATGCGGCAGAAAGATAGGAAGCGATTAGAGGCTTTTGAGATGTGGTTGTGGAGAAGAATAGAGAGAATAAGTTGGACGGAGAAAAAAACGAACGAGGAAGTGCTTCGAATTGTGGGAGAGAAGAGAAACCTGCTGAGAACTATAGAAAATAGACGAGGCAGAATGATAGGTCACTTGATAAGACACGACACTTTCTTTAACACTATATAAGAAGGCAAGATAGAAGCGAGAAGAGGCCGCGGAAAACCACGAGCAAGCTACACACAACAACTGAAAGCGAAAGCAAATGTCGTGTCTTACAGAGACCTAAAGAACCTGGCCGAGGACCGAGAAAACTGGCGCATACTCCACCGACAAGAGCCATGCTCTTAAATTATGAATGAATGAATGAATAAAACAAAGGCGAAATTTGCGTTTCTCTGTAAAGACAAAAGATTTATTTTGAAATCGAACTTATAACATCTAACCTACTACAATATTTGTTTAATACAATAGAATTTACCTGTAAAGACAAAAGTAACAACATTTAATTCCTCTATTTTCAGGTTTTGTTATTTCTTTACCACAAAACTCCTCTTTCTTCTCTAGATCGACCAGACAGTATCCAACCAAACACAGTTCACTAGATATAGATTTTCGTTTATCTCTATTTTCTCGGATAGCATGAGTAACTGATAATAGTCGTTCCCTATCAGGATGTCAACTTGATCCTTTAGTGATCCGTCATCGGATAGAATATTCTTGTGTCGATGTTCCCATTCTGAGAAGTCCTTATTAAAGGTGGTATTGACATATATTAACTTCAATTTATCAGTATTTGTTTGCAGGCAGAGTCTGGCCAATGGACTTCCCAACTCGCGAGGTTGTTCTTCCCCAGCAAAAGTGAATACTCTAAGATGCTGTTTCTCTTCAGGCATCAGCTTAAGTTTTTTAAGTACACTTTGTAAGACATAACTTCTCATACTACCACAATCCAAAAGTACACGACACGACATATGAGTACTGCGTTATTTCTTCCTATAGCCTTAACAAGAGCTGTCTGTAGGACTGTAGGGGAGTCGTCATTGACATGTAATAAGGTGGTGGTTTCCTTCTCAGGTTGCTCCTTCGTAGGGCACACTGCTTTGTTGTGTGGTCCTTTCTTTCCACAGTGTGGACAAGATCTTTTCCTTTTACACATCGTTGCACAGTGACCTAGACCTAAACATATAAATCAGCGGTTATTCAACTTTGCCTTTCTGAGTTGTACTGCATTGACCTTGGTGCACTCGTCATTAAGGTGATCCCCGCCACAGAATATACATGAAATCCTCCGTTTCCTTCTTCCATGAACTTTCGTTTATTGTTATATGTCTTACTAAAGGCAGCCAAGGGTCGGTCTGCTATTCAGGGCCACTAGTTGTGACATAACTTGCTCCAGATTTGCCGTCGCACTCGATGATTGTTCCCGTAAACACAGAAGCTAAAAACCTAGGCATTCTTATGGACGGTAAACTAAATTTCCATAACCATGTGATAGACATTTCAAGAATATGTTTTTATCGACTTAAGATACTATACCAAGTTCCTAAATATTTGTCAACTGATGTTAGAATTGCTCTTTGTGAATCACTAGTCTTATCAAAACTGAATTATGCAGATACGGTTATGACGACACGAAAAGAAGAGCGAGTGCAGAAAGCATGTGCTCGATTTTGTTTCGTTATACCGCCCAGAACACATAACTCCTTACCTTAATAACAGCGGGCTGATGAACATGGAGTCACGTCGTTCATTGCATTTCGCATGTATGCTATTTGGCATTATTAAGTCATTGACACCCCAATATTTATCTAAAAAAATGCAATTTTCTCAGCGGCATGTTAGAGAAGCTACTCGTCTTATCTGCCCACGGCCCAATACAACTGCATTTCGTGGTAGTTTTAGATATTCTGCCACGAAATGCTGGAACAACATACCGCCGCCCATAAGAAACACACATTCCATTTTGTCTTTCAAAGTAGAATACAAAAAGTATATTCTGAATTTGCAGAAATCTGCTCAAAGTGCCAACCTTTACTCTAATAAGTCTTACAAATATGTTATTAAATAAGCCATATATTAATATATACTTAATAAGTCAAATTGAAATAGGTACCTAATATTTATTTGTAATATCTGTTCTGATCTCAATTTAGTTTAACCAATGTTAGTTAAGTTTACGTGCTGACGCGATCGCTTGGACAGGTCTCCACGGAAGACCAGCATCAAGATACCTGAAAGGTAACTTGACATCAAGCTGAGGGGAGACCTTTTCAGTGACGTTAATGTTTTATATTAATAAAAGTGTATTACATTTAAGCAATACTGTAAGCGTCCTGAATAAATTTATTTTCTTTCTAAACCACATCTGCAATAATCGACGCATTGCATACTTTTATTACATACTTCGGGTTGTCGGCGTTCGCGTACATCTGCGGGCCGCATGCGCACGCGTCGGTTCCGTGCGGTGTGCGGTTGACTGAAATCACTATAGTACATTCGATACTAGTGCGGAAAGTATGTCATTACTTCACGAGTTCCGAGATATCGGAAACGACGGAGACTCGGAACGAGTGAAGAATGACATTTCCGCACGTGTATCGAACTACGTTTTTTAATACAGTTGCGAAAAAATAAGAAAACAACAAGTAAGGAAAACAAAACTTTTATATTATTATTTCTGTAACATCAAATTTTTTATACAGTTCTATCTTATTTATTATTTATTTACATAATAATTAATAGCACAATTTGTACAATTATTGAACGTGACATTAAAAGCTTTCTCTGGTAAGTTAAGTGTCGTCTGGCTGAGTGAATTATGAGTAAATGTCTGTGAAAATTGTGGTTCGATATTTACATATGGTCTTGACTGATTAGATGGGCCTGGCTGGGGTTCAAATCTGTCAGGGTTGTCCGGTTGAAATGTGGATACTTGCTTTGTTGGACACTCTGCTGGGCCCGGCTTTATATTAATTGATGATGCTATTTTTTGTTCAATTTTTAGAGATTGTGGTTCGATATTTACATATGGTCTTGACTGATTAGATGGGCCTGGCTGGGGTTCAAAACTTTCAGGGTTGTCCGGTTGAAATGTGGATACTTGCTTTGTTGGACACTGCTGGGCCCGGCTTTATATTAATTGATGATGCTATTTTTTGTCCAATTTTTAGTTTGTTTTGTACCGAATTTTCAATATATCCCTCTGCAACATTATTTGAACGCCAGCCACCATGTCTCTTCAGAGTTGTAATATCACCACCAGAGTCAGCGAGTAAAGTGGCCGACGTCCTTCTAAATTTATGTCCTGTATACTGATCAGCATCGGGCAAATTCAAAAAGTTGGCAATTTCCTTGGGCATATTACCAAATTTATTTATGCCTATGACCTGTGCTGTGCATTTACCTTTTTTGTAATTTTGGAAAAGTCTGTCACTTTTGCCCTTTGATGATCGTTGTCGTTGATACTTTTTGACAATTTCGGCAAATGGGCCATCAACGGTAAAAGATCTTGGTATTTTGTTTTTGGTGTTAGGTATTTGTATAAGTAGTATATTTCCGTGAGTTTCAACATCTTTTAGTGTAATGTTCGCCAGTTCCTCACGCCTGCAGGCTCCACAAATCCCAAATATGAGTGCAACCTACGAACAAAATCACACTTTACTTATAAAATCAAATGAATTACTTACCTCATGATGAACTAAAATCATAAATTTGAGTAAATTCATACCTTTGTAGCTAGATATAGATGATCTGGCTAGCGGTTAGCGGTTGTAATTGGCCAATATAGTTTCGTAAAATGCACAAGTTTAGACACATTTCGCCTGAATTTTATCTTACCATTTGTGTTAATCTAGGTTTCCTACTTTAAGCTACATCGTTCGGCTGTATAACTATATGTTTTTAGATGACTCTAATTACGCTCTATAAGCTGGTAATGGTTGACATTTAATGAGCCAAAATCTCCCAGAACGACAAAAGTTCTGCCTATTTTCTTATCCTAGAATAGAATAGAATAGAATATAATTTTATTGGTATTAATCATACACTGTCAGTTACATAACAATAATTACTTACAAAATGATAATAAATTTAGATTCACATGTCAATATTTTTAAAATGCACATAACTATAAATTAATAATGTCAACAGTTTCATAATTCAGATTCATCAAGAAAATAATAACAATAGGATATAATTCTAATTACAATACAAAATTACACAGTTTATTTAATCTAATCTATGTACTTGGTCACGTCTCACATTAATTTTACGGTCAGGAAGAAGAGTGCGAGTCTAGAATTTACCTAGACCAGTACTGTTACCTTTTTCCACAATGATATTCATACGTACCTCAAGCCGCAGTTCTAAGCCTGAAGTAGTAGAAGTGAACGTAAATACATATAATAATCTAGTATAGGAGTTCGGCTCATTATTATCATGACTGGGATAGAGATAGGTTCTAGGGAATTATTTGAATTATCTTTGGGTGGCTTTTTTGTCTTCGAAATTTTTGAATTACCCGGTTCACATTCTTCATCTGAGGAATCAGGATCAGAATCCGGAATCATAACAGGAATTTTACTCCGTTTTTTTGGTTGCAGATCAGGTAGTGGCACATAATCGTCATTAGAGTCGGATAAATTAAATTAAAATATCTTTATTTAAAAATAAATACATTTTATAAAGAATAGTCGTTACTTATGGATCCATCTCCGGGAATAGAATTTAATTGTTTGCAACTACCATAAAAACGCAACGGAAGCATTATCTGATTAAAAATAAAAACTATCACTAATCAGGGTAGATCATATCATGTTATTTGAAAATGAAAAAATGAAAATGAAAAATTGTTTATTTAATTTAAGGTAAGTGGTTAAACAGGTAAGTGTTGGTGCCTCTTTTTAAGTAACAAAATACTTGTGTTAAGAGTTCAAACATCTTTTGTTTGTTTGTTAAGAAGTTTATAATAATAAAAAAACGATAAAAAGTCAAACCGAAGGGGGTATAGCTACGGTTGACATAAATCAAATTGTGTAAACCTATTTCCTCTAATGTCAAGAACCAGACAGAAAATGGTGATTGATTACGTTTGTGTGCAGAAGCGATCATCCGCTATCCTCTTGTTGCTGCCGGATTGTTGTAATTTAATAGAAATCCGTCTTTTCGTACGTCATCACTACCTGCTGGCAAGCCATGTCCTTTCCGTCCTTCACTACATAGGCGTCCGCCATCCATTCCCCCCACATGCCGAACTTGGGAAGCCCGTTACTATCCACGACAAACTGATGGATGTCATATCGTCCCTGCAAACAATATAGAAACATCAGGCACATTGTTAGTATTTGTTACTCTAAAATTTTGAGCTATTACTTAAATTAGAATTATATATCTTAATAAATTTATTTAGTTGTTAAGTAACAAGTCCTATATTGTATGCCCTAGCAGGGTATCATGTACCTACTAAGACTAAAATGTAAGACCTTAATGTACTGATGAACATAA
The DNA here is from genome assembly GCF_947568885.1 of Cydia strobilella. NCBI lineage: Eukaryota > Metazoa > Arthropoda > Insecta > Lepidoptera > Tortricidae > Cydia > Cydia strobilella. The sequence continues at coordinate 16,191,376 of NC_086054.1, forward strand.
TATGATATAATGAAATATGAATATGAATAAATTTAAATTATATTACACAATATAACATTTAAAACTTTCGCGTTTTGAACACATATTAAATCACAATTAAAATAAAAACACACACACACAATCACATTTAAAGTAAATTCGCGATACACCCGATTTTAAATGTGATTTAATATATATTACACAAGACCTTGAACATATGACTCGTACATTTGTATTCCATTTTCACAGTGTTAATTAAACCTTTCTCAAACCGTATGTATCTGTTTGAACCAATCGTTTAAGCCCCCTCCACACTTAAGCGCCACTGTGTAGGGCGCTTTACATGTACCCCTTAGCGTGGCTTTAGAAACGTTAGAATCCGTAACAGACTACCGCACCGCACCGCGACCTTGATGCGCCGCACCCATAATTGAGAGCGAGAAAAAGATCTCTTTCATTTAGTATGGGATTTTGAGATTCCAAAACGTCCAGCTTGGCGCGCTGTTCAAAATCCTATACAAAATGAGACTTAACGCAAACGCGTACGTACATGAGTTCGGCTCATTATTATCATGACTGGGATAGAGATAGGTTCTAGGGAATTATTTGAATTATCTTTGGGTGGCTTTTTTTGTCGTCGAAAGTTTTGAATTACCCGGTTCACATTCTTCATCTGAGGAATCAGGATCAGAATCCGGAATCATAACAGGAATTTTCCTCCGTTTTTTTGGTTGCAGATCAGGTAGTGGCACATTATCGTCATTAGAGTCGGATAAATTAAATTAAAATATCTTTATTTAAAAATAAATACATTTTATAAAGAATAGTCGTTACTTATGGATCCATCTCCGGGAATAGAATTTAATTGTTTGCAACTACCATAAAAACGCAACGGAAGCATTATCTGATTAAAAATAAAAACTATCACTAATCAGGGTAGATCATATCATATTATTTGAAAATGAAAAAATGAAAATGAAAAATTGTTTATTTAATTTAAGGTAAGTGGTTAAACAGGTAAGTGTTGGTGCCTCTTTTTAAGTAACAAAATACATGTGTTAAGAGTTCAAACCTCTTTTGTTTGTTTGTTAAGAAGTTTATAATTATAAAAAAACGATAAAAAGTCAAACCGAAGGGTTATAGCTACGGTTGACATAAATCAAATTGTGTAAACCTATTTCCTCTAATTTATTTAATCGTATGGCATAGATACGTTAATAGGCAATAAGTTATACATTATTTTATATTATATTAATAATGCATTAAACATCAACGTTCTTATAATAATACTGAAGGCTATCTAATAATATGTGTGCAGGTTGTCGCAGCTCATCGGTGTGATTATTTGACGCAAAAGCACTGTGCGAGTTGGTCATGGGCGAGTGAACTGCCGGGCTAGCACATGATTGGCGCGACAGCATCTCGCCGCGACATAGACTACCCGTCCCCCTTTAATTCATACAGTTAATAAAAGACCGGCAGTCCACCTCGCGGCGAGACACTCCCGCACCAATCATGTGCTTGGCCTACTGGTCAAGAAGATGCGTTATGGAAGTTACATATAAGTTATTGACGTACAAGATCCACTGGGCGCCTGGAAGTTTAGGAGGAAGACACGTGCCTCCTGGAACAACACTTCAAGCACATTATCGAAGTCCCACATAGTAAGATTGAGGTGTTTAGAGAGCGTAAAGGAAACACAGCAGTACAGTCGACGGTCTGTTTATTACATTACAAACTTTTAGATTTAATAAGTAAAAACAGAAAATTTGAGGAATTAACACGAAATAAAATTGAAATTCACTCAGTTAAATGGTACAACCGTCTTATAAGAACAAACAAAGACAAATGGGCCAAAGATGTGATGGATTGGTGTCCTAAGTACAATAAGAGGAAACAAGGAGGTCAATACTGTAGATGGGAGGACGACATAAAGAAAACAGCAGGAACAACATGGAAGAGAATAGCAAGAGACCGATTAGCATGGAGAAATCTTGGGGAGGCCTATGCTGCAAAGCAAGACAATCTGCAGAAACGACATAACTGGTGCCAAAAGAAAAAATAGAATAAAAAGAAGAAATATTTTAAAATAAATAAATAAATATGCAAGTCTTTAGGTACTAGAAATATGTATGTAAGTTAGATTGTTAATAAAGGCTTTTATTATTATTATTATTTCCTTTATTTATTTTGAGTCTTAGGTTAGGGTTTTATAACATGCATATAAAAGTAAAATACAAAAACACTTACAAAACATTACAAAAAAATATATAAACACATTATAAAAAACCTAACCTAGGGTGCCGCCGGCAGCGGGGTAGGGCCCAAGCTGCCGGTGGTCAGGGCCGCAGAGAGAGGAACCGGCGGACTATCCGCGCCGTGTCCTAATAATGAACGAAACGCGGACAGTCGGGTTCCCCCCACTGTAGCCCCATAGTAGGCGCGCATGACGTTCTCATTCATCGATTGAGTCCATCGCATGCAACGCACTACACCACCGGCAGCGGGAGCCGTGGGCGGGGCAGGATGTCCCGCAGGCCCCAAGCGTGCCGGCAGCGGTGGCCGCCCTCGTCGCGCAGGTGGTCGTGGCGGCGGCGGCGGCGGCGGCGGCCCGCATTCGTATTATTATTATTATTAAACATCAACGTTCAGGGTGCTGAGCCAAGCAGCTGCGTCGGGTGTGAGATGCAGCAGATCTTCTGGTGGCCCTTGATATGAGTACAGGGGACAGCGCTGGATAATGTGCTCCATGGTCTGGTCCTCCCTGCCGCATTCACACAGAGCTGAGTCTCTCCACCCCCACCTGTGCAAAAAGTAGTTACATCGGCCGTGACCCGTTCTGAGCCTATTAAGCCGACACCATTGTTTTCTCGGGAGGTCAAACCCTGGGAGTCGACGTGTAGGGTTTGCAATTCTTGAGTTTGCATTGGCGGCGGCCCATTCATTTTCCCAAGCCTCTGGAATATTAAAAGTTGAGAGGTTCTGGGTATACGCGGGTTTTCTGGACTTCAGACGCTGGTGAGGTAGGTTAAAGAAATCTCTATGAATGGGCAAGGAACCAGTTGAGATGATCTTCTCTGTTTCCCTCCTCAATGCATGCTTCCTACGCAGATGTGGGGGGGCTATGTGGCACAGAGTTGGCAGCCAGTATGTGGGGGTGGACTTGACGGTTCCGGTGATGCATCGCATAGTGTCATTGAGTTTAGTGTCCACTTTCGCCACGTGTGCGCTTTCTAACCAAACGGGAGCGCAGTACTCTGCGGCTGAGTAGACTAAGGCGATGCTAGTCGTGCGCAGGCATTCAGCGGATGCCCCCCTAGATGTGCCACACAGTCTGTGTATCATGTTGTTCCGCGAAGCAAGCTTAAGAGATAACTTGGTGAGATGCTCCCTATACGTGAGGGATCTGTCAAGGGTGACTCCTAGATATTTGGAGCATTTGTTGTACTTAAGCTTTTCTCCGTTGAAGTGAACAGTAGGATGGTAGTTCGTCATTTGGTTGCTAAGATGAAAACATGATACCTCCGTCTTGGTTACGCTAGGGATTAGGCGCCAGAACTTAAAATATTCTGCCAGCTTTGTAAGGTCCGCAGTTAGGGCGCTTTCTCCCGCCGAGAAAGATTTGGTTTGCACAACCAGTGCCATATCGTCGGCATATATGAACTTTGTTGCTTCCGTTGGCGGTAGGTCGTGGATGTAGAGATTAAAGAGTTTCGGAGCCAATACTGATCCTTGAGGTAGACCGTTATTCAGCTTCAGTCTCTTACTTTTTGAGCCTCCCAAGAAAACTTCAAAATCCCGCTCGCTCAACATGCTGTTTATAAGATCCGCCACCTCTCTGCTCGGAATCGCACGGAAAACTTTGCTCATGAGACCTTGTTTCCACACCGTGTCGTAAGCAGCAGTTAAGTCAATAAAAATGCTATGGACTTGCGCTTTTTGGTAACCAGCTTCGATGTGGGTCGTGAGGGCTAGGACTTGGTCCGTGCAACTTCTTCCAGGTCGAAATCCAGCTTGTTCAGGAGGGGTGATAGCTTCTATGAACGGTTCAATCCTTGTCAAGAGAACACGTTCAAGGAGCTTAAGTGTGCAGCTCAGGAGAGCTATTGGCCGGTAACTATCCGGTTGATTTTCTGGCTTTCCCGGCTTTATGACTGCAACCACTTTTGCCAGCTTAAACTCCTTAGGAAGTCGGTTGTGTTTGAGAATGAAAGAGAATAGTGTCGTTAACCAGTTCACTGCAACAGGACCCATGTGCTGAATGAAATCGTTATAAATATTGTCAGGGCCTGCAGCTTTGTTGATTTTTAGTTTATTTCCTCTAATGTCAAGAACCAGACAGAAAATGGTGATTGATTACGTTTGTGTGCAGAAGCGATCATCCGCTATCCTCTTGTTGCTGCCGGATTGTTGTAATTTAATAGAAATCCGTCTTTTCGTACGTCATCACTACCTGCTAGTGTTAATTAAACCTTTCTCAAACTTAACACTTAACACTTTCACAAACGCTAACTTAATGAAACTCGAACCATTTTCTGCTGAATGTGTAAAAAAAAACATACAACGAATCAAGCGTAAGGATTCGAGAGATATTAACGACATGTCTTCTCGCTTACTTGACATACTACCTACTTTTTTTTTGACATTTTAAGTGACTTAATTAATAGATGCATAAAAAATGGTACCTATCCCAATAGTTTAAAAAATATCAAAGTTCAACCTATTTATAAGGGTAAGGGCGACATGAATTCATTTAAGAACTTCAGACCCATATCTTTAATTCCACTTTTTTCGAAGATCTTTGAACATCTATTGAGCGGCAAACTTATGTCATATTTCAACTTAAATAACATACTAAATAATCAGCAATATGCATATCAACGTGGGAGGTCGACGATTGACGCTGCGCGGGATATGGTAACCAGAGTAACCGGCCACCTCGACGGCGGGCGACAGGTCGCAGCTATATTCTGCGATTTGTCGCGTGCCTTCGAGCTCGTCAGTCATCCTCTCATTCTAGCCAAGCTTGAACACTATGGTGTCACCGACAGCTTCTTACATGTAATCGCCTCCTTCTTAAAAGGGCGTAAACAGCTGACGTCTGTCCGCGGTGCAAAGTCCGACCTTCTCGAGTTGGGAGACATTGCGGTGCCTCAGGGTTCCGTGATCGGAAATAATCTGTTCTCGATACTAATGAACGATTTCACAGCCGCCACGGACGATGCCGAGATCGTATTGTTCGCCGACGACGGTTGTGTGATCGTTGCGGCTGACAGCCAAGACCTACTTGGAACAAAACTAACCAAGGTAATGAACCAAGTAGCATCTTGGTTTTCAGTCAACGGTATGATACTTAATGTAGAGAAAACGAATATAGTTCATTTCTGTTTGCGTGGTAAAAAGGACCAACCGCTGCTTATCACGCAACGGCCAGCTCGTCCCACAGGTCGATCAAGTAAAATACCTCGGTCTTGTTATAGATAGCAAACTATCATGGAGTCCACACATAGACTGGTTATGTGACCGCCTGTCGTCTGCCTGCTTCGCACTAGGTAGACTGCGACCTAGTCTCGACCCGGCCAATGTCAGGAAGGCCTATTTTGGCTACGCCCATTCCTTACTTACATATGGTGTTGACCTGTGGGGGGATGCCGCTGACCGAATGAGACCATTCCTTATGCAGAAACGCGCGATCCGTTGTATATCAGGGGTCCCATGGGACCATCCGGCTCAAGAGCTATTTAAAGCCACTAAAATACTCACATTACCGTGTGTATACATTCTCGAGGTGGCAAAGTACGTGCGACGTAATCTTGCGCACTTTCCTACACGCGGTGACACGCGAGGGGCGAATAGCAGGAGGTGTGTCGAACTGCGACCTCCTCGAACACGGCTTGCCAAATCGAGAAAATGTCTACACACGATGGGACCCAAGATATACAATGCATTGCCACACGAGATAAGAAATGCTACAAGCTACTGCTCGTTTAAAAATAAACTTAAAAATAAACTAGTGCGTGAGGCCTACTACTCGTTGGACGCTTTTTTTCGAGTGCCAGACTAAGTAATAAAGATTGGATCCTTATGATAAATAGAAACTGGTTAGTTAGCCAAGTGATTTTCAAATAATGAATACTGTAATAGATTTAAGAACCTAGTATTAAGACATAATGACATGTAAAAATATTTTTTATCAATAAATGATCGTATCGTATCGTATCGTACATAAGGTACATTTTTATGTCTCCAACACAAGGATGCATTTAATTTTGCTCCCCACACCTGGGACGGGCAAGCTGGAATGTATTAACTTACTTCAGGGATAGGGAAGTCTGGCGGATCTATCCCAGCGGCTTCGAACCCTCTCTTCATATTTTTTCCGGCAAATTGTTTACACGCACATGGCAGGCAGTCATCTGCCCAAATCATGTATTGTTTCCAAGCACCGTCCACTTTCCTTTTAATATCTACGCGAACCTAGAAAATGGTCCAATGTTGCAATCAGGTTACAAAAATATTGAATAAAAGAATCAATCAATCGTTTATTTCCAGACAAAACATAGTACAATGCATTCAAATACATTTATATGAAACATTACACCACCGGTAATGTCAAAATTAATAAAATAAAAATAAAAATCCATTACAATTAAAAATATAGTAAAAAAATAAATAATTAAATTATATGTATAGTTGGTCAAACCAAATTGGCAAAAACTATACTTATCCTTTTCTTTTGGGTGCTAGTACTTGTGTAAGACAAAGATAGTATGATTCTCTCTGTCTATGTTTGAAATGAGACAGTCCTTTGACAAACTATATATTCAATGTCAGTTAGTTCGTGAATTGCCAATAAAATTAAGAGAATAAGGTAAAACAGAATAAATACATAATCAGAATATATATTAACATATATAAATTGCAATTTTACAGTATCGTTTATACACTCATGAACAAATTTAGAGGAACGCAAAAAAAGTTTAATTACTAATTTTGAAATCACAGTAGGTGCTGTAATCCATTAATTAAACCTTTTTTTGCGTTCATCTAAATTTGTCTACATGAAATGTCACAGATTTTATGAGTTGTAATTTTTCTAAAGTGTTCGCCGCTGTTCGGAACTGACTTACAGCAATAGAGTTGTCGATGACTACTGGAATAGTCGCACCCAAATCAAAGGCGACGTGTGTGCGATTTAGCTTGCGTTTGTGCAAATACATCTTGTGTGGCATCTCCGCGTCTCTCGAACAATTTTGAGCCACCACCAATGTCCACTTTCCTGTGCCCTGCAATTGATATGAATAATAAACAAGGACGGTACAATAATCTTAAATCATCAATTTAGGAACATAAAAATACACTAGTGAAGGCTAAAAACCATGCGAGAAATAGCGGAGCAACAATCCCAGTTAGTTGTGCCGTTGCCGTGTTGCCGGCACAACTCTAATCCCGGTGCTATTTTTTTTTCAAAACGGCATCTAATCGCAAAAATACATAACAGTCGTGTTTTTTCCAACCATTCAACCACACACAAAATTTCATCCCAATCGGTCCAGCCGTTTAGGAGGAGTAGGGGGACAAACACACGTACAGGAGAATTATATATACTTATATATTTTTATTATTATATATATTAAGATATTAAACATTTGACGAATTCCTTAGTTAATACGAATATTATAATTTTTATTTTTAATGACTATCAAAGAAACTGTTATTTACATTACATTACAATTCAATTTATAACTCCGTTTCCAACTTTTATTTGGGACAACTTTTAAATCATCAATTTTATTTGGGAACATAAAAAGTATAAAAACCGGTTTATTTCTCATGTCCCGCCGCCGCGCTAAGGTTTGTCATCCGATACCTATAACTTCCGATTCATCAGTAACGGACCCGGAACCGAAACGGATGTGTAATACCAATCGGAAGTTCCGACTTAACGGAACTGCAGCTCCGTAACATCCCTAATATGTACTTACGATCATTCCCTGCCCTCTAATGGCAAGCGTGAGGAAAGAGCAGGTAATTATACTCCATATAACACGACTAGCCGACATTTTGCACACTGAATGTACTCTTAGTACTTATTTCAAGCGTTATATATAGGTAGATCAAATGTTATGATACAAACACATTAGTGAGCGTACCCATGTTCTTTTACATGTCGATGTTATCAATTTATAGGGTTAAAACGTCTGTTGCATTAATACAAGCCGACTTGCGCACATCAAATGTTTTTTATACGCTATCAAGAATTCAAATAGCCACTGAAAAAAGGCATTCAAGCTAAGGTGTTTTTTTTTTTTCAATATAAAATATTTTGAATTTACTGATACATTCATTAACAATAAGTAAAAGATATTACAGTTAAAATCCTAAGTAGCTATAGCTAGAAGAACACCAATCGCGAAACTGTATGTATTTTCTCCAGTACTATTTCCCTATGGCCGAAAGCGAAGATAGTGGAACATTTCGTGGAAGCGAGTTAGAGTTAACGATATGTTTGGTCGTCTTCAAGTAAAATATGATATTGTACATTTGAGTTTACATTAATAATATCATGAACACAAAATAATTTTTAGTATTTCGCTGAAACAGACCTGATAAATAAATCAGATTTTGATCCCTCCACATGCGAGTTAATTTGAATAATCCTCGTTTGCAGTAGCTGGCTTCTTCTTTATGATGGATCTGTAGAAGGGCGTAAACTCTTCCTGGATTGGAGTATTTGGAGTCACTGACTCTTTCTTTATCAATTTGCTCAATATTATAACACATATCTCTATGATTGCTCGTGTTATAAAATGGAGATGCCTCTTAAACTTTGCTTACCCGTTACCATCAAGATGTTGTCTCCTTGACTTCCCCAATCCAAGTGGACGGGTCTGAACCACCGTCTCTTTAACTCCCGCTTAGTGTTGCCAGGTAAGTCATTAAACATTACCCATCACCCTAATATTAAATTCAGATATTAAGAACTAGCTGTGCCCGCGGCTTCGCCTGCGTGGAATTCGGTCTGTGTCAGTAAGCAGCTAATTCACCCCTAATTTATCTCCCTGTCCCCTGGAGACAGAACTTAAAGTAAAGTTGACAGATGGATACGCTAGAGGACTGTAGTCCAGATAAAATATTTTGCAATTAGGTACCTACCACCAAAGATAGATATAACTCCGTAATAGATGGATACAGTCTAAGGAAAACACGTGCCTCGAAAATCACGAAAATTTGATTCTCGATCAGATGTCGCTACTACCTTTTGCCTACTCTCGTATAGAGGGCGTTGACAGTTTCGTTTGTTATTATTTAACAATTTTAACGCATATCAGTGAAAGAACATAGGTCAAAATAATAATAATTATTAATGCAAATAAAAAAGATCATTTATCCATATTTAAATACATTTTATCGTATTTTAATAAATCTTCATTTTTAGTTTTAAAGTGTGTCGATAGATGGCAGTGAATTTACTGTGGTTACAAAATTTACTATGACAGTACCGCTCTATAAAATTATATCCTCTTTGCTACCACTAAATAAAATTACACTCCAAAATGAATAATTTTTTTGCCCTTATTCAAATTTTTGACGTAATTTAAACGGCATAGAGTAGTAGGTGTATATCGAACGATACAGTACCATTTTTGTATTTTTACGTCCTTGACTGTACCTATGCAAATCGGGTACACTACATAATTCCGAAATTTTTTATTCCGAATTTTAGAATGTCGAATTTTATCATTCCGATTTTTAAATGCTCGACCCATCAAAATTCCGACTGTCATAATTACGAATGATGAAAATCACGAAGATTTATATTTCCGAAAACCCAAAAAGCCGAATATTGTAAATTCCGAACTACATAATTCCGACTATAACAATTCCGATGGTGGCAAACACCGAATTTAACATTTACGATTTTCAAAATCACGAATTCGGAATTGCCCTTATTCCGAATCAACGTGATTCCTATTTTAAATATCCTAATTTTCAAATTTCCACTTTTCTGGCAACAGTTCGTTTTTTTGGGGGTCACAGTTCTAACCTAACCTAACCCACTTTTCTGGCAACAGTTCGTTTTCTTGGGGGTCGCAATTCTAACCTAACCTAACCCACTTCTGGCAACAGTTCATTTTCTTGGGGATCGCAGTTCTAACCTAACCTAACCCACTTCTAGCAAAAGTTCGGGTTCGCAGGTTCGCAGTTCTGTCTGATTTATTTATGCCGAATTTTTATGCCAAAAATATTTTATGCGGCACGACAGGTACCCGTAATAATTACTAAAACGTGAGTCTTCTTTTGAATATCACGGATTTAATTTTTCCGATCTTGTAAAAAACCGAATTTCTGAATACTGAATTATTTTATTTCCGATCGGACAATGATTTTTCGGAATTTAGGAATTCGGAAAAAAAAAATATTTTCGGAAAAGTGTAAAATCGGAACTTTAAGCTTTCTGTCAAGTGACAATCGGATTTTAAGTTTTCGGAAATAGCACATTCGTGATTTTATTCCATCGTGTTTTTAAAAATCGTAATTTTGATATTTCGGACTTATAAATAATCGGGATTATGAAAGTAGTGGTTATAAAAATCGGAAAAACGTATTTCGGAATATTTGGGTGTTCCCATCAAAATCATGTCATCCAAATCGGTCCTCCAGTCAAATCAGTCTAAGCATGACGCCGGCGGCGGGCAGCGTCTGCCCCTTTTTTTTGTTTTCGGAGTGGGAAATGCATCTGCCCCTACGACTTGTTGATGGTCATAGCTAAGCAGACGCTCACGGGGACCTGTAGGCGCTTGAAGCGGAACGGGAAGTTGCTCGGAATGAGGGGGATACGCGGGATGAACACAGCTTCTCCGGCGCCACACTCCGTCAGGATCTGCGCCTACATATGTATTACGTACGATGTATTTGGGATCACAATCGAACTCGCGCTGGCTTGCCGTTTCAGCCGAAAGCGAAGCGACCTGCCTGGCTAGAGCGCCACTGAGTCTCTCACCGTGGTTTTTCTCAGACTCCTGAGACCGTGCCCCTTGTGGCCGCAATGCATTGCGAGACTTTCGCGAAGGATTCGATTTTTTTCGGGAAGGTATGGTAACGCGTTTAAGTCCCAAATCGTTTGACATTTACTGAAAAATGTTTTTTTTTAAAGTACCCACCTTCGTGACTATTATTAAGAGGAAAGGGCACGGCCGCTTCTCCATGCAAACGCAGTCTCCATTTTTTTGGTTAAAAACTACCCTATGTTCTTCCACGGGACTCAAACTATCTCTATACCAAATTTTATCTAAATCGGTTTAGCGGTTTAAGCGTAAAGAGAAATTAAAAAAAGTTTTTTCATATTTTTTGTGTTTTCACTCGGGAATGGTGTCATTTTGATATCATAAATGAATTCAGCATACCCGATTTATACAAAAACGATACCTAACTTGGCCTAGTAGCTAAAATGATATAGTTATCAAGATAAAGTTTTTAACCCCTTTTTTACCACCATGGGGGATGAATTTTTAAAAACGCTGAAAGTAATTTTCTTGCTTTTTAATATAATAACGTTTTGCAGTTTTAAGTTACTAGCTTAAAATAAAATTTGCACCCCAAGACAAACTTTCATCCCCTTTTCAACTCCCTGAGGGGTTAAATTTCCAAAAACGTCAAAATTAGTTTTTTTGTAATCGTCTATCATACCTTTCTAAGAAGTTTCAAAGCATTTGTAATGGATTCAAACTTTCAACCCCATTTTAACCCTGTTAGGGGACGAATTCTTAAAAACGCTAAAATCGCTTTTCCTGTATTATAATAATATGCCCATTATACAAAGTTTCAAGTAACGCACTAAAAAAAAAATTGATCTCCATACAAACTTTTAACCTCTATTTCACCTCCTTAGGGGATGAATTTTCAAAAACGCTGAAATCAGTTTTCTTGTATTTCAATAATATATCTTCTTACGAAGTTTCAAATTGCTAGCTTAAAATAAATCTTGAACCCCATACAAACTTTCATCCCCTTTTTAACCCCCTTAGGGGTAAAATTTCTCAAATTTTTATAGCCTATAACCTGGCCGTGGATTTTTTCGACAGATTAGTAAAGTTTGCATCAAAATCCGTTCAGCCGTTTTCATTAGTTGCGCGGTCAAATAAACAGACAAACAGATAAACAGATAAACAGACAAACAGATAAACAGACAAAAATTCTAAAAACTGTTGGAATGTGTTCTGTTATCGATTCTAAGTATCCCCAGCCAATTTTTTTTCGAATATCTTCCATGTACAGACTTTCGACCCTCTTCCGCTTTATTATATGTATAGATAGATGTTGCCAAGTAAAATTCATATTTGCTTGAATGCTTGCACTTTTTGATATAATTACTACAAAATCAAGACACCAACATGTGTATTTTCGACACCGATGACTAAGCCCTCGTATGCCGAAAAGTGGATCCGCTTACGAGGAAACTATTAGAAAAAATAATCCCGGCACACAAGAGGTTAAAGTACCACAACTTCCGTTAAAAATCTCGCATTTGAGTAAACTTTATCTTGCATTTAACTTGCATACATTATTAAAATACATGAAAATGTATGAAAAGTAACCATGTTGTTTTTATTTAATACGACATTGAATTTTGTCCAGATTTCACGCCGCATACGTTATCAAGTTTTAAAAAATAAATAAATCCTTAAAATAAAAATTATAAACTAAACTTAAAAACTACATAAAATTACAACTAAAACTATAAATAAAAAACTGTCTTTAGCGCGGCGCCTCGTGGCAGGGTGCCAAGAAGGCTGGCGGCATTGTCGCGCTGGACGGCAATGCCAATCCGTTGCGCGAGGTAGGAGCCAGCCCTCCTGTCACCCGTCGCCTCCACGGGGCGCTTTGCCAGCTCCTTGAAGATGCCGTGGGCACCAGGTCCCCACGGCCCAAGGGTTTCCACCTCAAACGGCTCAAACATACAGCCAGAATCAATGTCTGCATACTTGCGCCGCTTGAGGTGTTTAGCCGCTTCGGCGGCAGCACCAGCTCTGTTAGACGTTCCTGGAAGATGGGACGGCGCAAGGGTGTCCACGCCTGTGGCATCCCAAACTAAAGGCCCTCCAATCTTCCTGGGAACGAGGGTCATGCCGTCCGGTCTTTTCCCGTCATATATTGAATTAAATATTTGTAGTTTAAGGACCTGCGATTTAAAAACAGGGAGGACAAATTAATGCTTTTGCGTTGTGGTCTCTGCAAGAAACGGCATCATCAACGCTCGTCTCATTCGGTTCGGTTTTCGTTTTCAATTTCTTATTTCGTACCATTCTGTATTCGTCACTGGTTCTTTAATACAAATACAAAATACAAATGAATTTATTTTATTCCTTTTTCGAGCTGTGTAATCGTCTTGTTCGCTCGTTGTCATTATCTTCTACGGTCATCTTTTGTAACTTTTATCTCTTTTAATGTCTTATTCGTTTTTCTTCATGGTATTCCGTAGTCTCATTCGACTTTTTCGTTTTTTATCTCATTTACCTTTTCGCCGAAAAATATTTGTCAAGTTCCGTTCTGGGCACATTCGTAATTATAGTTTGTCAAAGGACTGTCTCATATCAAACATAGACAGAGAGATTCATACTATCTTTGTTTTACATACTACTAGCACCCAAAAGAAAAGGATGAGTATAGTTTTTTTTGTTCTTATTTACTGCCAATTTGGTTTGACCAACTATAGTTTCTTTCGTTTTTGGTCGCCATCAGGGTGCGTATGGCCATGATGCCAATCGTTTACGCTCCGTAACAAACGAAACGCAATTGTCTCTGTCGGTGTCGCACTAATATGGAAGAGTGATAGAGAGAGATAATATACTTGTTTAGTACGGAATCCTCTGTGTGAAAGTGCCAACTCGTGCATCCTACTATCCATGAAAATAGCCTTTTTAAACCGAATCCGAAATATCCAGATATCCGGATCCGTCAAATTTTAATATCCGAAATATCCGGATCTGAAAAATTGACGGATATTGCAAACCCTACTAGGAGCGCATCGCGCTGTGCGGTACAAGCGCAGGTACACGTACTCGCAGTAGATAAGACAAACAGTATTGCGCGGATGTAAAGAGCATACCTATTTGATAGAAATAACCTAAATCTGTTCTACTTCTAGTTTAATAAGTGTGCACGATAAAACTTTAACCTATTTGTTCTGTAATCTTTCTTAGTCCAAAATATGAAATTCGTTCTTAAAAACGAGTTAAATCAAGAAGCAAGTGGATCTTGCTTAGCTCGTGTCATCGGACATGACCGGAATTCATCGTTCAGTTCGACGAAGAACGGAATTCATTGACTTTAAGGCCAGTGACGATCTGTACCTAAATATTATTATTTTTACTTTTCATTATATTTTACAAAAAGATACGCAGGGAAAGGCAGTGTGAAAAAAATTTTTTTTTTTTTTTTTCAATTTATTCTCAAACAGGAAACAACAGTGCAATAATGGATATATGTAAAACAGGGGCCCTCACCGACGAGTGTCAAACAGGCTAAAGTACTACCTACATATTTTTATTATGAAATTATTCATATTATAACGACGTATGTTAGCCCGGCGAGCCGAGAGTATGCGTAATTATTGGACGAAGCAAACTGAGGAGTGCGAGCGGCGCGCGCGCGAACTCCGGGAAAAGAAGTTGCAGATGCTTAAACACTTACATGATAATGACAATCTTACAGTCTTAGAGCAAGCCAAGCTGGACGAGAAAAACTCACAAATAATTAATAAACAGACCATAGAGAATATGAACCTATAGGAAATCTACTGGTTGAGTCGAATCAAACTTCCCGTTATTATAAATCTCCTATAATTATTAAATAAATACAATAACATTCAAATGACACGGAAAATCAGCGATTGTTTTTGAACGTCATGCTTCAGCTTCAAAACCATAGACGTGTGGCCAAAAAGGTTAGATAAACCAGGCTGCCACACTACTCCCCCGCCGAGACCGTTGCTACGGTCGATAGTCAAGCAGATGGGGCGGAAAGTGTACGGTTCGGCCGCTACGTGTTCTTCTTTCTGCAGTTTGTTCCCGTTCTAGCGGCGGATTATTGGGAGCAGATGTGGGTAGCTGCGGAATCAATGGCGTGTTAGGCGTAGCGCTGCTGTGGCTGAGATTTCCCCAATCATCCTCAGACATATACGCTGGCTTGAGCCTGTCTATAGTGACAGTGCATGCTTTCCCGGCTATCTCTATTTTAAATGTTTTGCTTCCTCTATGCAAAACCTTATATGGGCCAGTGTACGGTGATTCCAGTGATCCTTTGACAGGTCCATGTCGTAGAAAAACATAATCTGCGGAGCTGAGGTCTTTCGGGAATAGAACGGCCTCTGCGAGTGACGAGTGCCCGGAACTGGCATGATTTTAGATATATGGTTGCGTAGTCTGGCCACAAAATTGCAGTAGTCCACTGGAGTGTTTTCTGAAGGCTTGAAAAAGTCACCAGGTAGGCGCAATGGCTACTACGTCAATGATATACGAGCTCTGCCGCCGAAGACTGGATGTCTTCTTTCCAAGCACTGCGGATTCCGAGGAGTACCAACGGCAAAGCTTCTACCCAGTGCGTGTGGGTATGGCACATTATGGCTGCCTTTAACTGTCGATGCAGACGTTCGATCATTCCATTGCACGCCGGATGGTAAGAAGTTGTTGGTCGATGTTCGGATCCAAGGATTGCCGCCAAACTTCGGAAAAGCTCGCATTCAAATTGTCTGCCTCTGTCCGTGGTGATTTTTGTAGGACAGCCAAAGCGGGCGACCCAGCCTGATATAAAGACTAGTGCGCAGGTCTCTGCAGTGATGTCGGCCACTTGATATGCTTCAGGCCAACGCGTAAAGCGATCGATGACCGTGAGGCAGTACCTGAAACCACAAGAAAAGGGTAATGGCCCTACTATGTCCATGTGGACATGTGAAAAACAATGAGATGGAGTGGAGAATGATGAGATGGGAGATGAAGTGTGAAGTGAAATTTTGTTCTTTTGGCAATCTGCGCATTCTCTAGCCCACAATCGGGAATCTTTCCTGATGCCGAGCCAAACGAATCTTTGCGTTACCAGGCGGATGGTTCCTTTTACGCCTGGGTGGCTCAGCCTGTGTACTGCGTCAAATACCTTTCGCCGGAAAGTTTCCGTTATATATGGTCTCGGGTATGCTGTTGAGACATCGCAGTACACTTCGGTATCGGAGTCAGGGATTCTCAGTTTCTTTAGGTTCAACCCTGTGCCGTGTTGTAGTAGTTGACGTAATTTTCTATCTCCGTCTTGAGAATTTGCCAGAGCATTGTAATCAATCACATAACCACCAATTTCTTCCACTCTGGACAGACAGTCCGCCACAACATTTAGCTTCCCTGCCACGTATTGTATGTCTGTGCTAAATTGGGAAATAAAATCCAAGTAGCGGAATTGTCTAGGAGAGCATTTGTCTCTTGTTGAGGAGAAAGCATAAGTCAGGGGTTTGTGGTCCGTGTAAATAGTGAATGGCCTGGCTTCAACCATGTGACGGAAATGCCTGATAGCGTCATATATGGCCAGCAGTTCTCTATCATATGGACTATATTTCTTCTGCGAGGGTTTCAGACGACGAGAAAATAATGCTAGAGGTTCCCAAGCTCCAGGTGTTACTCGTTGTTGTAGTACAGCACCAATAGAGGTATCTGAGGCATCAGTATGGATGGCCAACTCAATGTCTGTCCGAGGATGAGCTAGGGTAGCAGCTCGAGAAAGTCCTTTTTTGCATGCCTCGAAAGCTTTCACCATTTCCTGTGTCATCTCGATGTCCTGCGTAGGTTTCTCTTTGGGCCAGACAGTACGACATTTAAGGGTGCTTGCAGTTCTGAAGCGCCTGGCACGAATCTCCGATAAAAATTAAACATGCCAAGGAATCTGCGGAGTTCTCGGACATTTTTAGGTGCAGGATAATCCAACATCGCCTGAACTTTGGTCTCGAGGGGTTGGATCCCTTGGGCTGAAACTTTATGGCCGAGAAAAGTAATTTCTGCCACTCCAAATTCACATTTTGCTGTATTAATGAGGACACCGTAATCTTGCAGGCGCTGGAATAACGCGTGAAGGTGTTGTTCGTGTTCTTCTGTGTTGGAGGAGAAAATTAAGTTGTCATCCAAATACCCGTAGCAAAAGTCAAAACCTCTGAGCACTTCATCCATAAATCGCTGGAACGTTTGTGCAGCATTTTGGAGGCCAAAAGTCATGTACGGAAAATGGAACAGCCCAAAGGGGGTTATAATGGCGGTCTTTGGAATATCATCGGGATTTACCGGAATCTGATTGTACTGTAGCGGACCGACACGCGAATGAAATCGCTACCGCTTATGAGCTTGTGCAACCGCAAATCACGCCACATCCATACGTCACCTATTGTCCGAGCGCAGCTGGTCTGCGCCCGCGCCCCCGCGCGCCCGCACCCGCCTTCCTATAGCCTGCTCAGTCGATCTCCGTTCAATGCGATCATAGCCTTTGCCTAACTCACACGCGCGCTTGCTTTGTATCGAATCACTCTTTGCAATTCGCTTTGCAGTCAACTTTGCTTTTCCGCTTTGTGTTATACTTTGTTGTGTTTAGTTATTTCCTAATTTCCTATTCAGTGTTTATTATTTCTCGTCTAAACTTAGTGTTCTTTCTTTCGATATTTACTAGTCTTAAATTGTGTTTTTGTAAATTCCTTCTGTGATAGTTAAATAGTAAATTAAATAGTTATATAAATTGTGCCGCGCATTTTTTCATAAGGATCGCATTCGCTCCCTATTAGCTAACGCAAGCTATCGAGTTCGATTCTCGATTGTTTTTCCTTGTACCTACAGTACGCTTTGACAAGGTCAACTTTTGAAAATACTTTGCTTCCTGTCAGCTGCTGTGTAAAGTCCTGAATGTGTCGTATTGGGTACTTGTCTGGGATGGTACGTGCATTGAGGGCTCTATAGTCACCGCATGGGCGCCAGCCGTCATCCTTTTTAGGAACGAGGTGCAACGGGGACGACCATGAGCTCTCGGACCTGCAAGCTGTGCCAATTTCGAGCATGGCTTCAAATTCTTTCTGGGCAATTTTCAGGCGATCTGGTGGAAGGCGTCTCGGCCTGCTTGAAACTGGCGGTCCGGGTGTAGTGCGAATATGATGCATGGTATTATGCTTGGGAGTACTATGCATGCCAGCTGGGCGTGTAATAGCAGGGTACTGACACAAAATGTTATGGTAGCTCGACTCCCCTGACATTACTTTCACTGATGCGATGGATTCTGCTGACGGTTGAGGTGAGGCCGTGATGTACAACGTCGTTAAATTGTCTATCAACCGCTGGTTTCTGCAATCGACTACTATATTGTAGAATGCCAGAAAATCAACGCCAATGATCGGCTTGGATACGTCGGCAACAACAAAATTCCAGTTGTAATTGTATCGAGCCGTATGTGTGTATTATTGAACCGTTAGCAGCAAAAAGCTCATAATTAGATTTTGCGCGAGTTCCTCTAATTAATGTGCGCGGGTATACGCACAAGTCTGATCCTGTATCTACTAGAAAAAGTGCTTTAGAGGTATGGTCCAATACAAAAAGGCGGCCCAGTTTAATATGGCAGACGTTAGGCGCTAATTTCGGCTGCCGCTGAAGTTTTCCGCTCCTGGGTAACCGCAAGGCCTAGTACAGCGGGTAGCTCTATCGCCGAATCGGTTATGGTACCAGCATATGGATTGATCTCTGGGACTCGACGTGGAACGTTCCTGACGGCGGCTAGACATAAACGGCGCTCGACTGCCGCGGAAACCAGATCTTAATGTGTGCGGAGGATTTCCAGCCTTTAAGGCAGCAACTTCTCTTGTGAGTTCGGTCATTTGTCTTGCAATTTCGGATATCTCCGTGCCATGAGTGTTACTACCTAACGCATGGACCTGCAGAGCCTGAGGGGCGACGTCGTGTCCCCTGATTCAGCTAAGTCTTCTAACGAAGCTTTGATTTGGGATGTAGTAAGCGCCCGCAGGTTGCCTGGTAATCGACTTATCCATACGGTTTTCAGGAAATCTTCCGGAATGTCCTCACCTGCCAACGCGCGTAAGTGTCGTAGAAATTGTGATGGCTTTCTATCACCTAGCTCTCCGTATTTCATTAATTGTATATACTTTTGTTCTTTAGACACGGAGATCCTCGATATGAGCTGCGATTTTATCTTTTCATATTTATTGTTAGTTGGTGGGTTGCAAATAATATCTTTCACCTCTACGGCGTACTTATGCTCCAACTGACCGATGACATGATTAAATTTAGTTGTGTCACATATTCCGGCGAGGTCGAACTGGGCTTCCATTTGCGAGAACCATAATGCAGGTTCTTCTGGCCAAAACGGCGGGGTGCGTACAGTGACTTTACATACCACACAAGGGGTTCTGGTAGCGGTCTTTTTTTCATCCGTCATTTTTTATGATTGCTTGTAATATTTATTATGCGATACTGTTTTAATCGGGGTCACCAATATAGGAAATCTACTGGTTGAGTCGAATCAAACTTCCCGTTATTATAAATCTCCTAGAATTATGAAATAAATACAATAACATTCAAATGACACGGAAAATCAGCGATTGTTTTTGAACGTCATGCTTCAGCTTCAAAACCATAGACGTGTGGCCAAAAAGGCCAGATAAACCAGGCCGCCACAAAACGAATTCTGGAAGAACAAAACCAAGCTACAGCACGCTTCGCCGCCGTAACAGACAGCCACACAAAAATATGTATATGCTACAATGAAATCACTAATATTTTACAAAAAGATCAGAAAGGAAAGGCAGTATGCGAGTAACACATTCCATCAATTAATTCTGTGATAGGGAACATCAGTGCAATAATGGATCTATGCAAAACAGGGGCCCTCACCGACAAGTGTCTAACAGGCTAAAATACTACCTACATATTTTTATTATGAAGTTCATACTATAACGACCAAGTTTTCATAATATTTTACAAAAAGTTACCCAGGGAAAGGTAGTCTGTGAAACACAATTTTTTTTCTTCAATTTATTTCCAAACAAGAAACAACAGTGCAATAATGGATGAGATAAAATATTTAATGAAAGAAATACCTACTACTTACATATTCTTAAAATAATCAGTCATCATCATCATCATGCAACCTGCATTTAAGGGTCTCCGGTAAGCTCGGTTCTCCATACAAACGTAATTACGCTCTCATTAAAACGACTAGCTAGTGCTCTGAAACTTTGTACTAACAATAAGATAAGGTATATCTGTCTGTAATTAGTTTATGTAGCTTCAGATACTATGCTATGCTGGCGCCATCTGCTAAACATTTCGACCGGCCAACCCCATTGACAAACAAAACAGAAATTTAGGCACTTAGTTATTATAGGAACAAATATTAAGTCATAAGTGTTCAATGTAATATTTGTAAAACTACTCTTTATAATCTAAAAATGGCCTATGTAATCAGTCATATTATAATCATTCTAAAATTATATAGGTAATCATCATGTTAAGGACAATAACATACTCAATATAAAAAAGTATCATTTGTTGACACAAGACAAAGTTTGATGGCATTTTGAGCAGAACTTTATTTTTGTAACATGGACACCTCCTGGTATGACATTGATTCTTTGCTGGATTACAAGAGCATTTCTGAAAACCTTGACCTCCAAACATGGACTGCCAAGTAAAGTTGCTGAAATTTGTAACTCCTGTCTAGGGAACCAATTTTTATGGTCCCAGGTGTAGTTCCAATTAGCTCCATGCATGAATTTATTTTTATTTTTGGATTCATAATTTATATCGTTGGAACACCGGAAATGATAAAAATACTTTTGTAAACCTTAACATTCTCATTAAAAAATATTTAAAATGTTGAAAATTTTTCAGCGGTTGAAACGCTCATAATTTTTGGCGCGAATTCGACAGAGCGTGATGACGTCACACGTTGGGCGGCCCAACTGACGTTTGCTACTAATGACAATAATCTGTCGAACGCGTGACGTCACGTGGCGTTTCGAGCGTTTCGCTCACTAGCTTTTCGCGGGCAAATTTTTGTACTTTTTATTTATAATTTTAAGTAATTAAATGGTAATTTAAAAACGGAAATGCATTTGTAACATGATATAACGGTAACAAACATCCGAATAAAACATATTTCGTTCAAATATAAACTTCATGCATGAGGCTAATTTTATAGACGCCGTTTCTGATGTCAACGATTTTTCCTGCAATATCTTTGATATCAAGTGGTCCACGGTCAAGTTTTGGAACATTCAAAAACACGCTGTTACCAATTTCTAATATGGGAAGCTTTTTGACGGTTTGATCAATCATTTTTTCCGCAGCTCTCCTGGTACCTCTACGAGTTAGTTCTCTTTCGTTTGCAATATCTTGTTCTGTTTTGCACAATAAACACCTTACTTTGCTTGATGTTTCCAATAACCTAAAAGTAAAAAATCAATTAGTTTAATTTAAAGTGTTTTTAGGGTTCCGTACCCAAAGGGTAAAAACGGGACCCTATTACTAAGACTGCTGTCCGTCTGTCTGTCTGTCACCAGGCTGTATCTCATGAACCGTGATAGCTACAGTTGAAATTTTCATAGATGATGTATTTCTGTTGCTGCTATAACAACAAATACTAAAAAGTACGGAACCCTCGGTGCGCGAGTCCGACTCGCACTTGTTTGATATTATTCAAATTAAATATAACACCATATTATAACTAAAACAAAACGAATTACGCGACTTTTTTAAAGTGTCAATTCACCGGCCAGTGAAATAATTAAGCACGTTATAATAAACAAATCCTCAACAAATAGTTATAAAAAAAGGAAATCACACGATGTTATGACATAATATAATTCGCTTGATATAAAAATCCCTACTTGTGTAGGTAAACTTTGTTTTTAAAATTAAATAGTTACTAACCTCCAAAATACGGGCAGTAGTCTAAGGCTTTTTAACATTGTGCACTGAATCAGCTTGATTGTCATGGAACTCGTGAAGCTGACGCTCATAAGCTTCTTTAAATATAATTTCATTATTATTCTCTTTGTTACCGAAAGATTCATTAACTCGTGACTCCGCCATTTTCCGAGCGGCTTCAAAAGTAAATGTACGGCCATTGCACGGCTGACATTAGTGACATTACAGATACCAGTGTCGCCACTGTCGCCAGAGCACCTTTAGAATTAACCTAATTTTAAAAGGTATGATTTTCCAAATAAAAACGAATGTTTATGTTCTTTCTTACAGGAAAATAATTTAGGTTCGGTATCTACCGTGAAAAAAGTATTGATGATCCGTTTAAGGGTAAAATCGGTAGGTAGGTATTGTATTTACATTAGCTTAACATTTTTAGAGAACAAGTATTTTTGATAAGTTTTGTTTACTATTTATGTGTTCTGCTAAAAAAACTTAATCAATGAACTACGCTACGGTAATGTTACAGTAAGCACCATTTTAATACGATTTTGGGAAACTTCTCTTAAGGGTCCTCCACACTCGTGCGCGAATCACGGCGCGAAGCCGCGAACGCGAGTGTGGCGTCGATTTTGCAGATTGTTCACGCCTTCGTGCCTTGTTCCCCGTTTTTTGTCGGTATTTCGGCCCGCGTAAACAATCTGCGAAATCGACGCCACACTTACGTTCGCGGCTTCGCGCCGTGATTCGCGCATGAGTGTGAGGGCACTTACGATTAAACCAAAATGTAAGATTTTATAATCTGTCAAGCATCTTTGTTAATAGAAAAAGGTGCGTAATTCAAATTTTTGTATGGGACGATAACCCGTAACGCTTACATTTTTAAAATTTGCCGCTTTTTTCTAGTAATGGAAATAGCTTGACAGACTATAGTACGGTATAGTATAAAGACAGAGTATAGTATAAAGGCGCGAAATTCAAACTTTCTATAGGACGATATCCCTTCGCGCCTACATTTTTTAAATTTGCTCTGCACTAATGGGTACGATCTGGCAACACTGGCGGACGCAGCGCAACATAGAATGCAGCGCCACCAGTGGTAAAAAATGCAATTATTTTACGATGCGCCCGGTAGGAAGCTAGGAATTTCGACGAATACGTTGCTCCTATCGATCTGCCGCCTCTTTTATAAGGCATATCGTGATATGCCTGGGTTAATCTTAGTCAAATGATGAAATTACGGCGTTTCATGATATGCCTAGGAATATCTCAACTTGAAGTTTGCACGATATGGCTAGTGGTCGCTAGGCAGATCATGAAATGCCGGCGTTTCATGATCTGCCTAGGAATATCACCCCGTGAGGTTTGTACGATATGGCTGGTGATCGCTAGGCAAATCACGAAATGCCGGCGTTTCATGATCTGCCTAGGAATATCACACCCTACTTTATTTGATATGCCTAAACGTCGCCAGGCAAATCGTCAAACGTTGAGGTTTGAACGATATGGCTGGTAGTCGCTAGTCAGATCGTGAAATGGCGGCGTTTCATGATATGCCTAGGAATATATCAATATGCCCGGTTTTACGATCTGCCGCCGACATATACATACGATACAGACAACATTCTGTACACGTTCGCTCTGTAGTTTGCTGCCGTTCAAAGGATGGGGAATAATGGGCAAGAAACATCATATAAATATGATTTTTATTTTATTGACTATAATACAGTATAGCACGGAAGAACAAAAAATTACACGTGATATGTGTTCATTCCCCCCCCCCCCTGTGGTGATCATTGGTGATTTTTTCGTGACCCCCTCCCCCCCTATACAATATGACGCGATTAATGGACGCCCCCTTGGCTAGTTGATCAGCCCTCCAGGCCGGCATCGGCATGCGGCTTTATCCAGGACAGCAAGTTTGCCCTAATTTCTATGGCTATAGGGTTCATGGAGTTTGGGTCGCTAACTGGCTGGAGTGAGGACCTAGAGTCACTGTAAATCACTGTTCGGTGCCCCTTATCCTTCGCTATACTGAGAACATGGTTTGGATCCTCTTATCCTACCTCCAGTGTCAGTTTGACGTGGTATTTTTGGGACATCCTGTATACAAACTATTTACGTAAAAGACTATTTTTTGCTACTATACTTTGTACAAATTATTTACGTAAAAGACTATTTTTTGCTATTACGAGTTATTAGCGAAAAACTAAAAGGAACGACCTTAGCATTGATTATTTTAAGTGGCTTTCTCGCCTGGTCCGAGCAGAAAGTGTAATTTTTTTTTTTTTGTAGACAATTTTATCTAGATTATGTATGTAAAAGATCATTTCTTGCTACGCGCTACCGTTTACGAATTATTTACGAAAAACTATAAAGATGGACCTTTAAACCCCCTCCTACTACCCGTTAACTTCCCCCCATCCATCGGTAAGTGCTTTTAGTATGTCGTATAAACGTATAATACACCATTCCCTACAATTCCCTCTACGTTTGGTGGCATATTATAGATAAACAAAATTAGGTAAGTATCTGAGTGGATAAAAAAATAGTACACAAAAGACATCAACGCACTTCTTTCTAATTAATTAGTAGCGGGTTAATGTCTTTTGTTTTATCCTTTGGCAACACGTGATTGGTCGAATTCATTACAGTTGACTAAAGCGTTTCGTAAGAAGTCATTATAGTTTTGTCGGGAGCCCATTATGAAAAGTATGCGATTACAGTTTGGTAGCTATACGAAGTCATAATTCTACCATTAAAGTCCAGTCAATTCTGCGGTAGGGATTTTCATGCAAGTTTTAATACTTAGGTTAGATTTTAAACCACCTATTGTGTGTGTGTGAGGTCATTGGAGAATTTTATTTATTTTTACTTAAGCCATTTAAAGCCATGGAGAATTAATTAGGATTAACACTAAGTTTAGTTATCCGTATAGAAAATTTAAACAGTTTTTTTTACAAAATATGGTTTAATGGTCATTCTTTAAAGTTGTTCACTTGCATCTCTTGGTTATGCTGTGTGTGCCACAAAATGTCTCTAATATGTAACTATCACATTAAGAAAACCGAAACCGAAACTGATGGCCGGTGGGGCCGGAAGGTTCTGGAGTGGCGTCCGCGTACCGGAAGACGAACTGCCGGTAGGCCTCCAACAAGATGGAGCGACGACCTGGTGAAGGTCGCGGGAATTCGGTGGTTGCGAGCGGCACAGGATCGGTCGGAGTGGCGAGCCTTGGGGGAGGCCTATGTCCAGCAGTGGACGTCTATCGGCTGACATGATGATGATGATGACATTAAGAAAAATAAAGCCAATCACTTCAAGCGAATAAATTCTAATATTATGTACGTTGAGAACGTGACGGTGCATTCTCTCTTCACAGCCATCTGAGATTCTGTGAGAGAACGGGGAAGATGGTATAAGGTAGATTTTATGCATAAGCTCCCATCGACCCATAGTCGTCTTCCGGTTCGTATTTTAGGGTGACTTTTATGCAGGCCAGTTCTTGCGCGTCCTTTAATATGAAAGCTTCTACCTCAAACGTGCCGTACACACCATCCTTTGCCATTTCTTCCATGTTCATGACGTAGTCCTTTAAATGTAACGAGCCCTGGAATGAATTAGGTTACTAAATTATTTAGCAAGTGACTCAGTGAGTGTTGTGTGCGATCCGACATTTGACAAACGCAATACGGAGGGTAGAGCCGTCCTCGCAACGGTGACGTCAAAGGCACCGCCGACGCCGCCTGTCGTGAGCGGCCGTGCGAGTCGCGCTTTGGCCCGCAGTACACGGCGCGCCCTCGACCAGTGAAGACGTGTCGTTGCTCCGTGAAGAAGATCCTCGTAAATTGGAACGAAACATGTCAAGCTATTCTTAATAATACGTGAGTGACTCGTTTTAAAATAATTAAATATGTTTTAGTCTCACGGGAGTTTTATAGTTTAAAAATGAAGTAGGTTACAATATTAGACTGTGTATAGACTTGTACAACAGCCCTTAAGGCCTACTTGCAGAATATTTTTTTGAATTTTGAATAAGATACATTATTGTGGCTTACTTTTTTAACAGGAAAGTCTGGTGGATCTACACCAGCGCTCGCGAGAATCATTTTGACATTTTCTTCTGCGTATCTTTTTACATAATTGGGCAAGCAATCATCAGCCATGACCATGTAGGGTTTACATCCTCCGTCCACCATCATGCAAATATCGAAACGTATCTGAAAAGTGTAAAAAATGTGGCGCTTATGAATAAATATAGGTTTAAGACGGACAGCATCAATTGTAGTCTACCCTATCATTCTGTAAAAGCTTTACATACCGAGTTAAGTCCCTATCGAGTCTGTTCGGAAAGAGAAGAGTCATGGAATGTATTGGGCCCCATACATTCCACGACTCTTCTCTTTCTACACAGACTCAGTGGCGGGTTTAGAATTTTGCCGCCAGTAGGCTATGCAGATTTTGCCGCCCATAGCCCCCTCTGCTTACTCTATAAAGTACTTCGCAATCAGAGGCCTGGCGACAGAAAAAAATCGAATTGGTGTAAACCTTACTTGCTGAACAGCAAGCAAGGCAAAACAACTAAGCAGCTTGTTTAGTTGATTGATTGCCCAAGCAACTGTTCGCAACCATGTTAATTTGGGTAAATCCTAAGTTAATAAAATGTCAATTATGTATACGTAACTAAATATTTTTATTGCACTTAATTACAGACGACTAAACAATATTATCTTATCACTTAGGTAGTTATACCATAGTGTGGTAAAGATCAACAAGTGGGTCATACACATTTTTTAGCAAACTCGTTCGCGTCTTTCCTGTAGACATCTGTTTTGTCACGCTTATTTCCAATGCCTGCTCTTCAAACTGCTTCAAATCTTCTCTTTCAGTTACAAAAAACTTTGAAAGTGATTCATAAAGATCAGCAACAGTGATCAAATCTATAGTCGACGCCTGAATTTGCACACTCACTTTATTCTTTCCAAGAAAACATTCCACACAACAATCATAAATTGTTGTTTCCAATTTCTGTAAATTCGAAAGTGTTCCGGTCCCTTCATTTCGCATTACAGGCTTTTCCGTGTGTCTTGATTGATTTCAAAGTTTTAAGAATTTCGTGCCAAGACTCTCTCAAACTTCTGCATGTGTCTCCTCCACCTGACCAACGTGTAACCACTCTCAGCGTTTTTCCGTTTCCAATTTCGTTCATTAATTTTTGCCAGCGTTGTGTCGAACTTACGAAAATAACGTAATTTTTTTGAAGCAACATGAAAAAACTACAGGAAGCCTGTCGTGCAAGATTCGGCAGCCGCAGTTGCTACTTTCTTATGTTGTTGTTATATTTTATTATTATTATTATTATAGCCTTTGCTTCCATATTCTTTGTATGTTTGTTTTTTGTATTTTTTGAGCAAGTTGTTTTATTTGTCTTTATGGATCCCTCTCTGGGTGAAGGCTATATTTTAGTATTGCATAAAATCTACTGCGGATGGTGTAGATACCGAAACAAACCTTACTGGTTTGACGGTACTTTTGTATATTATGTGTATTTACCTGAATAAATAAAACAAATAAATAAACTAAATTTAAAGAGTGGGCAGAGCATGGAACGAAAAAACCAAAGGGTGCTCGACTGAATTTTAGCCTGTAAGCCATTGTATACACCAGACATGTTGACGGCATTATCGTATGATTGTCCACGACAGTCAAAGTTTGCAGTTCCGACCGACGCGAAAATTTGCCGCCCCTAAAATCTGCCGCCCTAGGCTTCAGCCTACTCAGCCTAGTGGTAAATCCGCCTCAGCACAGACTATACCATGTTACCATAAAAACCCGTTTTTAACCAACGAAAAATAGGGGGTTCTCAAGTTTACGCGTATATATATATATTTTTATGTGTGACCACGCATAACTTTTTACAGAGTAGTCCGATTTTGATAATTCTTTTCTTTGGAAAGGGTATACCGCGAAGTTGGTCCCATATAAATTTGAAAAAAAAAAACAACCTTAAAGGTAGGAAAACGGGATGATTGATTGTTCACTGATTGTAATGTATGACCACCGCATAACTCTTTACAGAGTAGTCCAATTTTGATCCTCGAAGTCGGTCCCATATAATTTAAAAAAAAAAACTTATCCTAAGGGTGGGAAAGGAGGTATTTTTTTAGGTTTGATCCTTCTCATTCTAGCTAACTGCGCTCATCGCGCATCATTGACCTTTTGTTTAACAAATTCAGGTTTAAACCTTAAAAAATCACCTTACAAAATTTTAACTATACTAACGGCACAAGAGTCATCGAGGTCGTCCCCCAAGTTGACGTCAAGGTCAAACGCGTCGTGCGTGCGATTGATCTTGTGTCGGCGCACGCGCAGGGTCCACGCCATCTCTGCGTCCTTCACGCACTGCTGCGTGCTCAACACCGTCCACTTGCCTGCGCCCTGTAATGAAATAGTAATTTTGAGAATAGACTCCATTTTTGCTCTATAATTACACCATTAAGTTTTGAATGATTCACGGTTAGTTTCACTAGACTTATATTGACCGGGATATAGAAAATATCGGGAGCTCATAAATCTCTACCAGTCAACCACTGGGCTAAAAAGAGATGGTTGTTAGGTGCAGGATTAATACTCGAAAAATTAAAACGTTAATCGCTACCTACTATTTACAAAATAATTGTTATATTGACACCATTACACCATTATATCCTCAAGTTGTGCGAGATGCGATTAAAATAAAAAAACACCCCAGAAATTTTAACAAGAAAGATGGATTTAACGTCGCAAACTTGGGAACCAGTAATCCACAATTTTAAGCCGAGGGACCTCTATCTTCTGGTGTGTGCGCGGATGTAGTGAGTGTTGCTAACAGCAACACTTAACAAGCCACCGGTAGACGGTATGCCTTTGCAAATATTTACGAATTGTCAGTTACAATTTAGAAGTTCATGAAACGGAATAAAGGCCAAACACACGGCATGACGCAGCGCCGCGTCCGCGCCGCATGATGCCGACGCGATGCCTGTTCAAACAAGGCGCGCGCGGATCGCGCCGGGCTCGCGCTCTCAACACGCCAACACGCGGCACGATGCGGGCGTGACTCGCGCCCGATACAGCATGCGCGCGCGGAGGGTTTCTCATTACTTCCGAAGCCATAGATCAGAGTGTTTGTTTGTTATTCTTTCTATAATTTCTATTGGAGAGATCATATATAACTTTATGATCTCTTACGAGATTAATTAGTTTTTCTGTAAGTATCCATAATCACAGAATAACTAATATATTGCTACGCTCGCACTACGCACCGCGCGCTGCCTAACGTCCGACTAATGTGACCCAGCGCGGCGCCGCGTGCCGCCGTCCGCGCCGCGTTGACACATGGAGCCGCGAGGCGGGACAGAAGCGGCACGCAGTCTGTTTGACGTCGCTTTAGCATGGGCGGCGGTCGCGCCGCGCGACCGCGGCGCTGCTTCGTGCCATTTGTTTGGCCAAGCCTTAGTTATGATGTTCTCTGCTGACCTTACTCATAGTCCAGCCGGCGTCTGCATACCAATAAAAAAAATACCAGGCGTGGCTCACTCCGCGATTTCGTCGCGTCGCTACAAGTACATGTGGCGCACACCAATTTTAGTGTCTAGCCATAGTGGTTGCCGGTCACCGCTACGGAACGGACGCCTGCTCGCGCTTGAGCTTAAGTATATCTCTCTTAATAGACGCGTTTTGTTAGAGAGTGAACCTTCTGTACCTTTTTTTTTGACGCAGGGGTAAATGCATTTACGCATCTCGCCCCCCGGGCAATGGGGAAGCCCATTGGGGGGGGTGGTATGTGGGACTCGCTCCTCCCAAGGCTCCCTCTGCTAGGCAGAGGGAAAGGAGGAGAATACCCACTAACATCCCCTGCGGCGTTTTCGTCACCTGCCGTTGACGGGAGGCGCCATGTGATCGCTAGCATTCTAACCACGACGCCTCCCCAGCGGTCCTGCTATTCTATGCCAGGACACCCACTCCTAGTACCATTATTTATTCTGTACTTTAAAATATGTTCTAACAATCTTACTTTTTAGGGCCGTCCAATTCCACAATGAAATTAATTGGCCTAAATTCTATTCATGCGGACAGGTTAGTCCATATTGTCCAGGTTGTACATATTTTAAGTTTTATTGTTTGTTTATTTCTTCTTTGTTATAACTAAATGAATACAGACAGACAAGTCAAATTTTATTATGCCGTTAAAATTAATTCCGACTTCAATACAAATATGAAGTAATTTACTGTTTTCTTCTTAGATCACACAGATATATTATTGTTTATAATTTTGACTTACCAACATTTTCTGCCCTCTTATGCCAATAAGAAGACCACAGGAAATAATAATGTTCACTGTCAAACGTAGCATTTTTCAGGTAAGAATAAATTGCGAAATCTGTCACAGTGCAATATAACGTATATAATTGCCTACATTATATCGTGACTTGCTGTCTCGTGTTATCCGCACTTGTAGATCCTATCAATACATATATAGGGTTCCTTATAAAGAGAATACATTAGTGGTCATTTTTCCATACAAACGTTCTCGACATTTTCCTTTGGATTTTGGCCCTAGATGTTTTTTTATAAGTTCAATATTACCAGTATCTGTGTCTGTAACAGACGTCTAGCGTAGAAAGTCGGCAACAATAAACGCAAAAATCGAAACGGTCAGACACAGATAATTTCTTTCTCATCCCGTTACCAAAATTTCGTTACGATTGGTTAAGTTTTAGAGGAAAATGTCGAGAAGGAAACCTCGATTTCTGAGATTTTTACGCAGGAATTTTCGCCTGAGCTATGCACTATCTTAGGAGCCGTCCCCGTCAGCGCGACGGAGATATTTAAGTGAAATTCTTAAATCTTAAAAGGGGCTCGGGTGATTTATCCTCTTAAGATATTGGTTACTGCCAGTGACCCCCCCAGTAACATTTTAGCGATAAAACTAGTTCTATAAAAGCTGACTATTATTTCGATTAAACACTGATAGCGATAGTGCGGCCTAAAATTTAGCGTATATCGCACGCTATAACTCTCTTATAGTCGGAATTAGGCACCGACGTTAGTGCTTGAAGCTCTACAGTGGTTCATTTTGTTGGACAGACTGGCAGCGGGTTACCACGTGATTGGAGAGATCTTCAAATAAAAGCTGGGCGACTGTATTGATTGAGTTTTATTTTACTATCACTTACAGGCCTTTCTAGACATTAATAATTATTGTTAATATAGTGTAAAAAGTGTAAAACGAATTAAAGTAAAAATAAAATGGGACGACACAAGTAAAAGGCAGGCGATCGGCATCAAGCCATAGACAAGAAGAAGGAAAGAATATGACATTTAGTGTTGTCATGTACATATCCGATGTAGAGAATAGACAATTAAAATTTATTTTTAACACTCATCCTTATTCTCTACCTAGGATAGAGTTCACATTACAAAATAGGCATTAGCAGATTACAATATTATCATGCATGACTATCTTTATATAAGTACATAGAGCAAAAACAAATTGAGTAAACTAATAGCATAACCCTATTCATTATACATTTTCAAGACACAACTCAGATATACATTTTTGATGTTTTATAGTACTTAAGGGCTTTGTTAACACGTCTGCTACCATTTTCTCAGTTGGTAGGTATTTTACATTTATAAAACCTTGTTGAATAAGGTCTTTAACAAAATGGTAGCGCAAGTCTATGTGTTTTGTCCTTTTGTGTGAGTATTCCTTTACGAGTAACAATTTCTGTGCGCTTTGGTTATCATTATATACAACCGCATTTATAGTTTTGTCAATAATTTCAGACATGAAGTTTCGAACAAAACATATATCTTTGCATACATCACCAATTGCTAGGTACTCCGATTCGGTACTCGATAAGGCTATGCAACGTTGTTTTCTAGCTTCCCAGTTAACAACATTGCCACCCATTTTAATGACAAAACCTGTGTAGGACTTACGATCATATAGATTGTTGGCCCAGTCTGCGTCTGTATAGGCACATATATTTAAATTACTTCCTTTATAAAAGTAAAGTCCATAATTTATTGTGCCCGCTAAGTATCTCAATACACGTTTAGCAGCACGCCAATGATCCATATCAAAGCAAGTACTGTATTGGCTAAGTTGGCTACAAGCATATGATATGTCTGGACGGGTACTGACTGACAAGTACATTAAAGACCCTAATAGCTGTCTATATTTATATACATTTTCATCTAAACACTTGTCCGACTTATCAAGCTTACAATTTAAACTGGGTGTGGAAACTGGTTTACACTCAGTCATATTAAACTTAGCCAATAAGCGTTTTACATAGTCTGATTGATCTAAAATTAAAGAATCTTTTTGTTTAGTAACGTTCATGCCTAAACAATTTTTAAGTTGGCCTAAATGTCGAATCTCAAAATGTTTTTCTAATAGAGACAAAACGCCATCTACACAATTATTGTGGAATACATAGAAGTCGTCCACATACAAAGCTAATATTACATATTCATTTTGAGTTCGTTTTACATAAATACAGGGTTCGCATTTACTCTGCTCATATCCATTATTACATAAAACATTATGAATTTTAGAATTCCACATACGGCTTGCTTGTTTCAAGCCGTATATGCTTTTCTTTAACAAACATATTTTATTTTCAGTACTAAAGCCTTTAGGCTGCTCCATGAAAATAGTTTCATCCAGTTCACTATTTAAAAAAGCTGTTGTAACGTCTATATGATTACATTGCAAATCAAGCTCTGTAGCTAGAGAAAAGAGAATTCTCAAGGTTGAGTGTCTAACAACAGGTGAGAAAGTATCTGAGTAATCTATTCCCTGTTTTTGGGTAAAACCACGGGCAACCAATCTTGCTTTATACTTGTTAAATTTACCAGCGGCATCATATTTACGTTTAAAGACCCATTTACATTTAATGACGTTAGCTTGCTTTGGACGGTCAACTAATTCCCATACACCGTTTCTAAGAAGAGCATCATACTCACATTTTATTGCCTTGCACCATTCTTCTTTGTCGGGTGAACTCATGGCTTCTTCATAGGACATAGGATCGTCTAATGAACTGAAACTAGCCTCTGCTAGCATCGTGGATAAGTCGTAGTCGTCCAATTTCTGCGGCATTTTACCTCTTGTACTACGTACGGGGCGTTGAGGGTAAGATGCATCATCAGCTGATGATGTAATCAGCCCTCGTCCTTGACTTGCACCCTCCGGCTCCGGCAGAGTTGGATTTACATCACCTTCATCAGAGGAGCGGTCTTCGCCAGTACAGTACTGGTCAGACAGCGGAGACCATGGAGGTGGCGTTATTTCCGCATCTGAAACATCAGAAGAGCTAGCATTAGAATTATTATTGGAGTTATTACTAGACTTATTCCTAATATCACAGTTAATTTTATCACTTGGAATTTCATTATTGAAAATTTTATCATTAACTATTATTTCTTTATTTAAAATTCCATTAGTACAGTTATTCTGATCAAAAGCTCCATTGTCTAAATAAATAAAATTATTATTATTGGCCTCGCCTGATTCAGCCTGCTTGGTTTTTCCATAAAACTCGGTTTCAATAAAGGAAACACTCCTTGAATAAATGACAACGCGAGGGTCAGATGGGTCACTCAGCCTATAGCCCTTACAAGTCTCACCATAACCTACAAAAATGTATGGCTTAGCCTTGGCATCTAGCTTACGGCGTTTTTGTTTAGGAATGTGAGAATAAGCCACGCAGCCAAACACGCGCAAATGGCTAAGATCTATTGGTGATCCAGTCCATACACACTCAGGAATTTTGTTCAATAGCGCACTAGTAGGGCTCCTATTTTTTAGATATATTGCCGTCATGACAGCTTCCCCCCAGTAGCGATTCGACAAACCCGATTCCTGCAGCATAGCACGTGCTTTCTCAAATAAAGTCCTGTTAATTCTCTCAGAGACGCCATTCTGATTTGGACTGTAAGGCACTGTTGTCTGATGTATAATACCTTCGTTCTCAAGGAAACTGGTAAGATCATTATTACAATATTCTCTACCATTATCCGAACGAAGGACTTTAATATGCAAACCCGTTTGCTTCTCAACCATATTTTTGAAGTTAATAAAATGGGAACTCACCTCATTTTTAGACTTCATCAAGTAGCCAAAGGTCTTCCTACTGTAGTCGTCAGTAAATGTCAACAAGTAACGGGCGCCGCCCCATGTGCTGTCTTGCATTGGGCCAGCGACATCGGAATGGATCAGCTCCAGCGGTGATGCAGCACGTCTTGCACTTGCCACAGGATAAGATGCATCATGCATCTTGCCTGCCAGACAAGGAACGCAGCTGCGTAGGCACTCTTCTTTGCCCTGAAATACGACACCAGAACACTGATCACCATCACCGAGCATGCGCATACCTGCAATTCCAAGATGGCCCATTCTCTTA
Source organism: Cydia strobilella (assembly GCF_947568885.1). NCBI lineage: Eukaryota > Metazoa > Arthropoda > Insecta > Lepidoptera > Tortricidae > Cydia > Cydia strobilella. The sequence goes on from NC_086054.1 coordinate 16,225,766, forward strand.
TGAAAGAGATCCAAGGGCAAGTGTCCAGCTTTTAAGGCGCTCACTGTCCCCTGCCTAGTATGAAGGGGCTTGGAGTCTGCCAGGGGTAGGAACCTATCTTGTTGAACTTTTAACCTATATAGACCATTAAGCCTTTTGGCTGAGAAAATTGGGTTGCCTGTAGTTTTACCATCTGAGTACAAATTACAATCATCTTTGGAAAAAACAACAACATAACCTTTTTGAGTCAATTGAGCAACTGACATTAGATTATTTGAAAGACTGGGAATTATAATTACATTTTGCACCTTACCAATAGAATAACTATGGATTTGTTGGCCGTTGGCCACTGAAATGTTGCAAGACTGTTTCTTTATGTCCAACGCGAGGTTCTCATCATTCACCATGTGACACGAAGCACCACTGTCCACGATGAAGTCAGGAGCCGCAGTCGCGGAGAACGCAGTGGCAAGCATGGTGTGCCCCTCAGCTTCCCGTCGACCAGCCTGCTCTCTTTTTCTTCTAAAACATCGCTTCGCCACATGTCCTCTTTTATTGCAAAATGTTCAAACTATATTCTTCTTTTTAAGGGTGTTTGCGGAATAAGCTGAAGAAGTTTCTTCAGTATTGCGCCGGTGGTCTTCTTGCAAAAGTCTCATTCGGACTGTGTCCGAGCTGAGATTATTGGTTAGGCATGCGGTTTCCAGGCTTGAGACAACTACGTCGTATTCTTGTGGCAGCCCTGACAAAAGGATCTCCGCCACCTCAGCGTCGTCCACCTTCTTACCAATGTCCTCCAGTTGTTGCACCAAGCACATGACGTTATCAATGTATTCTGACATAGAAGCAAAGTTTCTGTATTCGACCCGATGTAGTTGGCGCAGAAGTAGCACACGCCTGTATAGCCCTTTATCTTCATAGCAGTCAGCCAGCTTCACCCAAGCCTCTTTAGCCGTCAGGCAGTTTCTTACATGCTGATATAAAGCTGGCTGAAGCGACAAGCAAATACGCGCAAGCGCCTTCCCGTCGCGCTCCGCATCGGTGTCAGTGCCTTCGACACATTTCCAAAGCCCTTCCAAAGTTAACACCATCCTTACCGCAAACTTCCAAGAAATATACGTTTCTATACCAGTCAATCTCTCTATTGAGGTTATGTTAACGGTGCCGCCCGCACTGGCCGTTTTTGCCAGATTTTGAGCCATTCTTGCAATTAATTCGTACTCACAATTTCGTTTGCAGCTTCAAATGCGACTCTTCCAATATATTTGGGCCGTAAAACCTGTTGGACAGACTGGCAGCGGGTTACCACGTGATTGGAGAGATCTTCAAATAAAAGCTGGGCGACTGTATTGATTGAGTTTTATTTTACTATCACTTACAGGCCTTTCTAGACATTAATAATTATTGTTAATATAGTGTAAAAAGTGTAAAACGAATTAAAGTAAAAATAAAATGGGACGGCACAAGTAAAAGGCAGGCGATCGGCATCAAGCCATAGACAAGAAGAAGGAAAGAATATGACATTTAGTGTTGTCATGTACATATCCGATGTAGAGAATAGACAATTAAAATTTATTTTTAACACATTTTATGTGCAATAGTGATAAACTAGTGATATAATAGTGCTACAATAGGGATTATTCTTGCCGGAAGTGATAATAAAGGGTTATAGTTCTAATAACCTTGTAATGTTATCTTGTATCACTTAGTGATAAACTAGTGATATAATAGTGCTACAATAGGGATTATTCTTGCCGGAAGTGATAATAAAGTAGCAGTATTTTTACTTATAGTTCTAATAACCTTGTAATATGTTATCTTGTATCACTTACAGTATTACAAGAACGCTGCAGTAGTGAAATCAATCTTTTGTAGTTTTAAATGTCAAAATATTTGATACAATTTCCAATAATCGCTCATAGTGTTGCGTGACGTAGTCAGACAGATTGTTTATAATGGCGACAGCTTGATGGTTTATTAGAATTATTACAACCTGGTACACAGCAAAGTTTCACGACACGAATTAGAGAATTCAACTGAAATTCTATTGCGGTTATTACTTTTCTGTCATTATATATGGTATTTTACATCTCAATTTTCAAGCGCCTTGTAAATATACATGTTTTGATAAATTTTGTATACTAAAAATACTAGCCTAGTTTATTTTTTGTAAGTAAGTTAATTATAATCTTTAGTTTTGTGAATGGTTATGCTAAACATACTAAATATTGTAATATCAGAACAAAATGACCATAACAATTACTGCTTTATTACTAGATATTTCAAGCATTTTTGTGTTTGTTTGTGCGTTTCACGTTCTAAACACATGGCTAACTCCAAAAGTGATAATTTTACCTTATGTAGAACTGACAACTTTAAAAAGGCTATTTTTGATGTGGTATTCAGCTTTAAACAACAATGTATCACGATAATCCATTAAAGGTTATAGAGAGAGGTATCTTATACCTGAAATACTTAAAAATAACTTTAAGCTGTAATAATGTTCGCAAAAACACTCTTGAAGAGCTACGGTTCCATACTGCTGTTATAGCACTTCTAGCACTAAAAAACTACGTGATTTAACAGGGAAAATTATGTCGGTTGTATCACTATATTACTAAGAGCTATAAGAATTACTGTTGCCACTCTTAAATGGCTTAAGAGTATTTTTATAGCTGTTGTAACACTGTAGGCGGCATTAAGCACAAAAAGGTAAACATAACACGATTATAGAGCTATAGCGCGAGTAAGTTATAATGGGCACCCCAAAACAACCTTCAGCGTTAAAATCTACTTAAAGTGGTAAACATAATATATAAAGAGGCAGCTAATACCACCTTATTACAGCCTTTAGCTGCTTTGTGCAATCGTATGTCTATTATATCACCTTACTAGCGCCAGTGTATTGATAAGACCGTTTATTTCCATAGTATCACCTAAAACTATTATTATGGGTCTTATAAAACTACTATGTCACTCAGGACTCTAAATGAGTTGCTGTTATGGCTAATGTGTTTGTTGGGCCGTTAGTCGGGTTCTCTGTTCGTAGGCGCTTTTAGCTACAAAACGGGAAAAACGTGTAATCGGCTACGCTCGTAGCGCGTAGCTCACGCTGGCATAGGTGGATAAACCGGGGCGGAACTCTGGCCTAATATGCGGTTTTCGAGGACTTTGATGATTGATTTATACAGATGAGAGACGAGGCTTATGGGTCTCTAATTGTTTATGTCGGACTCTTTTTATTCGACAGTGTGATGAAAAACATTGTGTATAACTCTGGGGGTAAGAATATTGTCACTCGTCTTTAATTCACTCCAGCCTGCGGCTGTCGTAAATATATTAGACTCTCGTGCAATATTTCACTTACCCCCCGTTGCACAATGTACTATAAAGCATAAACCAATATAATAGGTAATTTATAAAAATCAGTATTTTCAAAGTATAACTCATTTATACATACATGGATCGTATAAATTCTTCTTCTTATCGTGCCATATCCTATCGGATGTCGGCGATCATCATGCGAAAATCTTTTCTACTTTTTGCCGTTCTAGAAAGAGTGGCGGCGTCCTTGGTACCGGTCCAATCCTTAATATTGTTACTCCATGTTGTTCTAGGTCTTCCTGTACCTCTTTTAACTTCTATTTTTCCTTCTATTATTCTTCTCAATATTTGGTATTTACTATTTCTATAGATATGTCCGAAGTAAGCTGTTTTTCTTCTTTTTATTGTTAGCACTACTTCCATTTTCTTTATTATTTTGTTTAATATCTCTTTATTGCACATTTCAAAAGCATCTAGTTTTTTTGTAGACTTATTTAGTCCACGCTTCCGACCAATACATCAGGATCGACAGTACATAACATTTGACTAACCTACATCTCAATTTCATTCACACAATTTCACAAATGTTGTATCCCACTGAATTAATTTACTTTATATATATTAATACAGCCCGGCGACTTGAACATGTCATGCTCGCTTAAAAGTCTTTGCTTACGGTGGCGTCGTTGATCGGGTCGCCACTTTCCCGAATGAAGGTTGAGGGAGACGATGGCTGAGATACGCGTCATACTCGTGAACGGGTGCTGTTTGTGGAGACCGGTCTGTTTAAATTTACACGGGCTTCATTTTACCTATGTAACTTTACTTTTGAGTGGCATTAACGTGAGGCACTTCATTCGGTTCTTGTCTGTTTGTCTGATTTAATATCTTGTCTTTTTATTAATTATATAACAATTCGTCTTGGAGACCCTTTACATCTCTGGATAATTTGATGATTTTTTTATATTATTATATACATTTTATCTCTGACACCTAGAGACTTTTACATCTCTAAACAATTTTGTATTTGTACTTGTTTACTCTCTCCACTGTGTTCCCGTTTATGCTCAGATGTTCACTATCTACATTTTTTTTGCTTATTATCATATACTTGGTTTTAGATATATTTATAATAATAATGCCTGCTGAAACCGGTTCACGGGTATCTATTGATTTACCCATGAATGGGTTCCAGCAGGCGTTCTACATGACATCAAATCTCTCCAAATGGCCTCTACGTGTTGGATCTATATCCCCACGCACGCCTTATAAATGACCGGGATCGAAAGACCCGAGAGTTTTAAAACGGAGATACACATAATAATAAAATGCTTTATTGTGCACACTACATGAAAAAAAGATACAGACATTGAGAAAAGATATAAATTGGTAGGTAACAACAGGCGGACTTATCGCTAAACAGCGATCTCTTCCAGCCAACCTTCAGATAGAGATATGGCGAACGAAACGGTAGTTATCGGGTGGTGCAAAATAAAGAAAACAATAAAAATATAATATAATACATATACTACACATATATAGTTAAATTAGACTACATGTATACAAATATATATATATATAATAGAACCCCAGGCAAATTTTCAAAATCGACTCTCGCTATGCTTCTTGGGCTGCCGATGATAATTACTTGAGTTTTGGATGGATTAACCTTTAAACCATAGCAAGAGCTCCATTTAGAGATGCGTTCTAAGTCGGTGTTAGTGGTACATATTTATTTTCAAGCCATACTTTTCAAACTTTGAATTTAATCGATTTAGTATGATAATCAGCTCATTAATGTTATTTGTGTTAGTGACTAAATATACGTGAGTGCAACCGCAAAGCCCATGCTGCTCTTACCTGCAGAAAATGGCAACGCCGCTAGCATTTTTGACACGTTTGGACGGAGTTTTTATATTTATAAGTAGACCGAAAATATAATACAATACAAATATTCTTTATTGCTCACCAATATCAAACATTAAACATTTATTCAGCAAATAGGCCACAGGGGCACTTTTACATGTCAATTTTTACAAGCAATAAAATTAACCAAAAATTACAAAAAAACAATTACAAATATGGAATCAATAAATAAAAATTGACACAGTACATACAATTAAGCATATAACCGAACCGTACCTACTTAGTTTTATTTTGTTATTTAAGTAAATTTTATATTACAATTCAAATAAATCAAACGTTTACTAAAGATAAAATGTATATAAACTTGTCTGGCCAGTCGTCAACGATAAGGTATAAAGTAAATTTTAATTATAACTAAGAAATGAACCATTCGGTTATCATTCCGGCGGTGACCCGTCTCCGAGCGGCTCGAAACTGAGGGCAACCTTCAAGCACGCCACATCCTGTCCGTCCTTCCAAAAGATGACCTCAGAACTGAAGCTGCCGTATAAGCTGCGGTTATTCAGGTGGCTTAAGTCCAACACGAAGTTTTCTACGTGGTACTCTCCCTGCAAAATTTAAATTTATTCCTAGGTTCATTATATTATGTTAATCATAATAACAAAATTGATTTTTAGGGTTCCGTACCCAAAGGGTAAAAACGGGACCCTATTACTAAGACTTAGCTGTCTGTCTGTGTCTGTCTGTCCGTCTGTCACCAGGCTGTATCTCATGAACCGTGTTAGCTATGCGGTTGAAATTTTCACACATTATTTATTTCTGTTGCCGCTGTACCAACAAATACTAAAAACAGAATATACCAAATAAATATTTAAGTGGGGCTCCCATACAACAAACGTGAATTTTTTGCCGCTTTTTGTGTAATGGTACAGAACTCGCACTTGGCCGGTGTTTATATAAAAATACCTACCACTACAATATTCTTTATTCGTCACTAAAATACAAAATATTAAATCAAATATTAATATTATATTAAATATTAACTTTTACAATCGGGCCTGTCGGGTCATTAACCAATAGTTACAGATCACTTTTTAGCAATAAAATTTCCTATTCTTTAGTTTTTATGTTGTTTTCGTTTGTATTGTGTTTAAAGCGCGAAGGATTTAAATGTTATATTGGTTAATGGTTAGCTGAACTTTACATAAATAAAGTATTTATCAGCATCTCCGATTTGTATGCATTGTTCTGAAATTAAATAATCGGATTTTTTTTCTTGAAGACTTAAGGTAACTTGTAAATTTGTATAAATGTGTTGTCAACATTGATCATATAACTTACTTGTGGAATGGGGAAGTCCGGCGGATCTAAGCCGACGGCCTCCAGTGATCTCCTTACGTTATCTCTCGCAGCAAAATATATTAGGATACGCGCGCACCCATAATTCAACGTCTGGAAATGTTTGCATCCCCCGTCCATCATCATGCATGTATTTATGCGTATCTAAAAATTTAAATAAATATTATAGGTCTCACTGCTGAAAACAGGCCTTTGTAACATAAAACGGGTTGGGTAATTTCCTTGATTATTAAATAAGCCTGTCAGAGACGTGACATAATCATTTAATTTTCTCACAGTGAAAAATTAATAGTACAGTCGGTTAGTATAGCGATGTTAGTACTTCAGTTGAGGCACTTGCTGTGCCTACATAAAACAATGAGATTTAAGTTTCCGTAGGTAGTTGAAATAATAAAAGGGAATACCTTATTGACGTTCCACGGGTACCTAAAGATCGACGCTCCAATACTAAGTAAACGGACGCGATGTAAGCACCGATCATCAACATTTACTGTCCGCGCGCCAATTCCGGGCATTCGGAGGTCGAGGATGTGGGAGGGTGTGCGCCGCGCCCGTACGTACAAAATGACACCACTCTGTCATGACGCCCAACATTCCTAACAATCCTCAGCCGTGCACGGAATTCGCGCGCGGACAGTACCCGTGGAGCGTCACCAATAAGCATAAACTACAAAAAGATATCAGGCTTACTAACGCCGACCGAATCGTCGAAATCGGCCAATGTGTTGACATCAGCATCATACGCATCGTGTGTGCGGTTGAGCTCGTGTCGGCGCACGCGCAACGTCCACGGCATCTCCGCGTCGTTCGCGCACGGCTGCACGTCCAGCACTGACCACCTGCCTATGCCCTGGAATCAGGACGCCCAATTACATAATCATAGTTAACAAAGTTTTTGCACATAAATGTCCTAACGCGCCAAAATATCTTTTCGGAAAAATACCAGACCATTGACAACCAAAACGATAAATTTACGAAAATAATACGAAGTCTTTTAAACATTTGTACAGTAAACTAGAGTCAAGCTAACTGCGTAGACTTTGCAGTTCCAGAGTATGTATGTGCCATCATTAACGTCAAAATGTGACAATGACAACTCCCACACTTTTGTCACATCAAAAATACTGCAAAATAAATTAGGCGGACTCAACATTACATATACGAGTCTGTATAGAATCCTGGGCATGGCACCAAATGTTACGAAGCTTTTATAAAAAATAAATGTATGGAACTTGTATAAAATAACCAGTCACTTACCAACATCCACTCTCTTGACATACCAAATGTCAGAAAACTACATAAAATAATGCCTATTCTGACGAAATGCAAAATCATTTTCGATAACCACATTGAAACTGCGGATACAGCTTCGTAGTGTTTATTTATAACGTTACACATTATTTATACTTTCCATGTAGATTTTATCTATTTTTCAAATTATTATTTGCTATGTTTGCAGTCTCATTGTCCACTAGTACCCAGCATGTTACATATAAGCGTTCCATACTTAGTTAAAGTTGAATTGTTGTTTATTTAAACGGCAATATTGACGAAATAAATTATCGTCGCTTCAGCTGATTCTTTATCAATATGATATAGATAAGTAAGTAAGTGACTGCCTCGGCGGTATTTAAATTATACTGAATTAAAACTAAAATGAGTTTGACTCTAAACTTCCAGTTTCCAAAATTGCACTTCTCGTTTGTGATATTTGAAAGATACTCGATTGATTAACAAGCACTTTATTATTTAATCCTTACAATCAGTCGGCCATTTATGTCTTAATCTATACTAGACAGACGCGAACAAGAGCGAGACAGACAGGTGAGATAGAGACCGCATATTAGGTTGCATTCAGTATGGATGCGTTCTCACACTCTCCCCGCCTTTAATACTTAAGTACGTACATCTTAAAGCTAACATAATATTTTTTAAAATTGTACAGCATTTCTACATTTCACAGTTAACATCCTGCTCTCCACATTCAAGCATTTGGTTAACGTGTCTTTTACATACAGAGCCATTGACATCAACTAAATATGTTGCTCCGGGTACAGACTCCTGGACTACAATTCCCTTAATCCATGGCTTGAATCCTTTCCGGTAATCCCTAACCATAACACTCTGTCCTATTTTAAAATCTACACTTCGGTCACCACTACTATAATTATTTTGTTTAATTTTATTTTCATATTGTATACAAGATACAGGAGGTGGTCGCAACAGTGAAAATGAGCTCTCTCCCCAGCATTAATCGCGCTGGCGTCACGCCATTGCTTTTGTGCGGCGTGGAACGATAATCAGACAAAAAGAGATTCATTGCTGATGTTATGTTGTACCCACTGTCTATAATTTTAGTAATATGATTTTTAAATGTTTCCACAAATTTCTCCGCAGCACCACTTGTGGCGGGATGGTATGGTGGTGAGAATGTATGTTTAATTTGAGTTAAATTACAAAACTGTTTAAATTAGGCGCTGGTAAAGCTTGTTCCATTGTCTGTGACAAGCTGATTTGGGTAACCATACCTAGCAAATAAATTTTTAAAAACTTCTATTGTTGCTTTAGTGGTAATATCTTTCATAATAAAAGCCTCTGCCCGTCGCTGGAAAATAGCATTTGAGCGGCGCCCTTAATGTCCCCATCTATAATTTTTTGCTCGACTACTTTAAATAATTTTGTTTCGTCCTTCAGCCCGCGTATTGATTGAGGGCGAGGAGCTGGATCTGTGGGGTGGATGCAATTCGATTAAATTTTTTGGGTGAGAGATATATTATCATTGCTGTCGGTGGTGTGTAGAATTTGGTAACAGAAAGAAAAAAACCGGATCCAACTTTCGACAGAATTTTCGTTAACCGTTTTTGAAATGGTTTGGCTCAGAGCGTTTGCCACAGAAATGCGAGCTCCTTTTGGTATTCTTTTGACTACGGAGGCCTCATTTTTTTGTACGCCAAGCCAGGTTAGAAAATTATCAGGTGTGGTTAGGTTTACTGCAATATTTTTTATTTATTTTTATTTTTTATTTTATTTATTAAATAGAGCAACTATTTTTACAGGTAAATCCTAATACAATAGTGCCTTAAATGAACCTTATTACTACTTACTTAACTAAATTATGTCAATTTTAATTTCAATATATTTACACAATCATTCCAAACTATTTAATTACACAATAGTCAAAATTTTATATTTACCTATATATATTTCAATATTACCTTTCTTATAGATTACACAATTATTTAAATTAAATTTCAATATTTTATATTACACATACACAATACATACAAACATGTTTTTGATAATTCCCACATAGGGCAATAAAAAAGGTCTGTTTTGTGGGCCACGAGATTCAGTATGTGCAAGGCACGGCTGAGAGGTGCCTTACGGAGCAGGTTTGTCCTGCTGGTTTGCTCTGCCAGCAGCTGCGGTTTTCGCCGCCGCTCGGTGTACCTGTCCGGCACGCATAGCTTGATCTTTTGCAAAATGTCGGGGTTGCAGACTACCACGGAGAATCCGAAGCACGTAACACGCAAGCGCCAGATTCCTACGGGTTTCTAATTTGTCGTAACCGACCATGCCAATTACAAATAGTGTAGGGTACATCAGCGGATAGAAAGGATACACTCCATACCGTTTCCAGTATAAGTACCTAGTGAACTTATTTTGTATCCTTTCTATCATGATGTTGTATTTGGCCTCATGCGGAGCCCATATTGCAGCGTTGCATTCTAATTGGCTTCTTACCAGAGCATTGTACAACGCCGAAACGGCTTTCACGTCCGAGAAGCCCACTGCTCGGCGGAGTACAAAGCCTAGAATTTTGAACGCCTTTTTGCACACACTGACAATATGGTCTCTGAAATACAAGCTGCTATCTATGCGTACTCCCAATGCGTACTCCTAAATATGGGTAGGTCCTGGCGCTGCATTTGCACATTGTGGCTGAGCCTTGTGGACGCGCGTGATGTGGATGTTCAGTCCCTTGCTTCCTTTGTATAGGCGGGACTGGCCGGGGCAATGGGGGCACTGTACGAGATTTCCAGTGATGCTGTTGTGGGAGACATTTTGATGGGCAGATGAGGTGGAGTGTGCGACATGGGCTGGAGAGCATTCACTAACTACTACACACTAAACTAAATGATATTTATAAAATACAGTAAGAAATAAAAATATATAAAGAGAATTAAAACACCACCGCACCAATATATCTTTTAATTTAGTGAAGGCCATGAACTTTATACTTTTATTACATTTTTTTTATGGTACGGTACGGTACGGTACGGTACGGTACGGCACGGTACGGTACGGTACGGCACGGTACGGCACGGCACGGCACGGCACGGTACGGTACGGTCCGGTCCGGTCTCGTATCGTATCGTATCGTATCTTATCGTATCGTACATATTATAATACTTTTTTTTTCTGTTTATTCTGTGTAATTCGAAATACATTTTAACCTTTAATATGTTCTCACTACTGAGGTGAAAAATTATGTGTGCACACGAGAGCAAAGTTATTTTACATCTCGTGTTTTTGAGTCCCTCGCTACGCTCAAGATTCTACCTTAGAATCACTCGCTTCGCTCGCTTCGCTCGTGATTCAATTATAGAATCTTTCGCTTTCTCGGGACTCAAAATAAACACTCGCAAGAAAAACCAGCTTTCCTCTCTTGTTGCACAAATAACTATTGCACAAAATTTCCAGTAAAGAGCACACTAGGGAGAATGTAAGTAGGTATATAAAGGACCGTAGGTTGATAATACGTGTAAATAGATGCACTGATTCACTGCATTTCGCATTCTCACATTTCGCACTATTTAATGCTAATGTATTGTAATCTTGATAAATAATTTGAAGGAAAATTATTTGTAAACATTTCAAATTTCACTCATGACACCAAATGTCAAACGTAGAGATATCCGCAGGCGTCGCAGGCCCGCGCTGCGGTCTCCGCAGAGACGGTGTCGCGATGCCGCTTGTCTATTGCGAACGGAATCTGAATAATTTTCTTGCGGTTAACTAATCACAGTCGTGGTTGCCGCGTATACAATGCCTCTAGATCCACAATTTTGCTTGTAATTGCAATTTGCAATATAATCACTACAAATTTGCCCGTATTTAATTTACACACTGTGTATTCATTAAATGTAACCTTTTTTTGTGAGAAATGGCTTTTGCTGCCAGGGCACTTTCCAACGTCAAGTTTTTAAGGGACAATCTGAGGTGCTTGATTTAGCCCAGAATTTTGAATTTTCACAATTAACCTGTAACCTAAATGTACCATTGTTTAAAAATACTACTGACTGTGTACATTATTAAATAAAACATGCCTATTTACAAATAATTTACAAATTAAATAATTTCATTTACAATTTCTATATTCAATAACAGTACCTATCACAAAAAAATAAAATATAATAAAAAAATAAAAATAAAAATAAAAATAAAAATAAAAATAGTTTATTTACCAAAAAATTTTACATTGATTTATTAACCTATGATCTCCACACTAGGCTAGGCCTGTCTTGTGGAGTCAGTTGAGACAATTCCAATTTTTAATTAACATTTTCCTACGCTGAAGTTTTGACATTGTGCTAATACTAGGTGATACATATAGCTTAAAGTATTATATAAAAAAAAAAAACTAAAAAAAAAAAATATATATATATAATTAAAATCCATAGAACACAAAAAAATACAATATGTCAAAAATAATAGCCAATAGGCGAATCCATGATTTTTTCGTGCAATAAAGGCGCGGTCCATATTAAATTAGAACGACTCCTGTAAAATGGAAGCACTGGATTTCTTTTGCGACTCGCACGAAGCACCAACAAATCATCACGCGCTTCTTCATTTAAAAGATACAACAAAAAAATATTGTTGTATACCTACATCCGACATGATGATTTCGCATTGACAAGAAATTTGCGAACGTTTGTTTTGTCAACGGCACGCCGCAACAGCAGCAATCGCCGCCGCTGTAACGTCGCAACGGTATCAGTGCAGCTGCAGTTAGAAATGGACTGCCACCTTAAAGGTTGTCACGCGACGCTCGATGCCGAATCGGCATCGCCTTAACTCGATTTGTAATAATAAGCGCAAGTAGCGCAACCCGAGCCCCGGTGCTACGAATCCGATGGCAAGGGCCCTGTTGAACTTCCAAAAGTCTACCAATGTCCGCATCTGGGCCCGGCCCGTAGGTATACGAAGAACAAAAAATTTCGAGAATAATAAATAAATAAAATAACTTTATTTCGGAAAACTAAAAGTTCTATCAATAAAAAATAAAAAATAAAAAATCAGCAGGTATTAACTTCTCACAGACAAGTGTTTTTGTAACATTCGCTCGGTATATCATAATTACCTGTGAAATGAATATTTTTGCGGATTACTTGATCTTTTCACATTACAATCCGGCACACTACACGACATTTTCGCTGTAACAAATGTAATTTCACTGGAATCTACTTAATTTAAAAAATGTCCCGTAAACTAGTACGTTGTGACATTTACAGTTGTTATTTGGATTGGTAGAGAGAGAAACAGCAAGTACTTAACAAAAAAAAACTATATTTAAAAATAAAAAAACAACTGTGGAGAAATCCTAAAATTAGGGTAGGTAGATTTAAATTATAGAGGATCTCAGGGGTAGGTCCTTAGTACAATTTAGTATGAGCCCGTATTTGCTTGCACACACTTTAAAACGAGTGCCACTTCCCTGCCGTGCGCTTGGTGCTGAAGTGGTAGATGCGCATGTGTGTGGTGGTGACGTCACTGCCTACAGGTCTTCACGGGTCAGCAGGGCAGCAGGTGGACTCCGGAGCCAGTGTTAGAAGTGTAGGTGGCAAGACCCCCGAACGGGGGAAAACACTCACGCACCAATTAAACTTAGAGCATGTCGCTTATAATTAAATTAATTAATTAGTTTTACTTAATGGCCCATTTTTGTAAATCTCGGTTGAGACCGTTTTAGTATATCTTATGGAGCGAACACATCGCGCTGCAGCGGAGATCAAAATGCACGACAGCTATGGATGAACTCCGCCCGCGATGACGATACACACGTCACATACTTGTTTCGCGACAGCTAAGCGCGCCTGCATCACAGCGCGAGCAACAATATTATTGTAGAATAGAAATATTTGTTTAGTTTGGCACTTAAATTTTACTTTTACCTAATATATAATTTATTTAGTTTTAAGATTATTCTTAGTATCCTTTATGACAGAATTGTTCACTCAGGGAGCGTCGAGACGCTAACGTTACAACGTGTAAACCGTTACCGAGAATCCGTTCTGATATAATTATTTGAATGCAGCGCTGTGGGTAGCGCCGAAAATAAAATCCGCAAAATTTTGTGAGCTGCGTTCACAATTATAAATTTTCTTAAACGCTTTTTGTTTAGTCAAATTAAAATAGTATAATTCACGTAATTGTAAATGCTAAATCTTGATACTGTTTATTTTAGTTTTTTGTCCATAGTCTAGCTAGCGTAGACATGACATCTCATCTAGCGAGAAAAACTGTATATTCTCTTCATGTTCATGTAAAAACCATTGGTCTACCTATTATAAAAAAATACAAGTGCAAAATATACATTACGAACAGGGAAATAAACACTTTATTTGTCTCCTGAAAAGTACTTAGCTTAAAAATACATGGCAATTTTTTTTACTCGCACCGACAATTTGTAGGAACCAGGGAGGCCTTTGAGGAAGGGCGGTAGTCCAGACCACCCGTCCTTGGTCGACGAGCGCCCTCCAAGCCCCGTTGTCACAAACCCCACCGCCAGCTCCCGGTTCGCCTCAAGGAAGTCCAATAGGGAGGATTTTGGGTCGTCCGTCACATGTTTCTGACGATCTATAATATCTATATGAATATTGATGATAGCTCTTCTAATGTATTTTTTTAGCAACACAAATAAAACAAGATTTTGGAAAGGTCTTAAAAAAGTATAAATGTATCTGTATAAATTTGCTCTATAATATAATTATATCCATAAATTAGTCACATATTGGTCGTTGTATTAGTCTCTTTTTGAAGTTACAGTGTATCCGCTGCCACACCATCGGAACTTGAAGGAATAAATGATCGTAGTCTATATTTTCCATTGTTATCTTCGAATCTGTGGTAGTGTTCGCGTAGAATAGGCAATTGGAAAAAATGGAAAGATGGCGCGAAATTACAGACAAATGTGAACCGTGCTCTTACCTCCCTCTCTCCGAACAGGGGCACTTTCACGTTCGGCATTGAGCACCAAATAGTGGCCCCAACAAACGTTGCACCGGTTATTCATTGGCCGTCAACCTCAGTTTGGTTGCCGGTCCTCCGCCCCCGCCCCCCCCCCACGTCTCAGTTTTATTAATTTTTAGCAATATTCATATAGATATAATGGGATCACCACAGTCCTCATCATGTCGGCAGGTAAGTAAGAGTGTTATATATAACATCGCCAGTACTCTAGTCAGGTGTGGGCCGGCATGAGGCAAGTGCTCGATGCTGAGGGTATATATATGTTTCCGCAGCGTCCACGACTCCTGCGAGTACTGGGATGTCCCCTAAAATTCGTATGTTGCCCACGGCCCCTGTGGAAATTATTGCTAAGTACAGTACCTCTATTATTGGGGTAGCGTGGTGTCCATGGACTGTGGTAGGCTCTGGCTCGATTGGATTGGTAGCTGGTGGGTCCGCGCCCACGCCAGCCGTAGCGCTGTGGCTGCTGGAAACCTCTTCTGTAGCCATAGTTCATGTTCATGACTACTGGCTCGGGCTGGGGTCGCGCCAGCTCCTCGTCTTGGGCGGCTCTGACAGCTTCTTTTAACTCTGTGTATTCTCGGGCAGCTAAAATGGTGCTGAGACGGCGGTTCCTCAAACCGTCCGTGAACTTCTTTATCGCTAAAGACTCGTTGATCGGTCTAATGATATCGCACGCCTCAGGTTTCCCGTCGGCTTGCGCTATCGTTAGGCTAATGAACAACTCCATTATTTTAACGCCATATTGAGTAGTAGACATATCGCGCTGGTATTTAATTGTTCAAGTAATGAGATTGCGGATTTCTTCGGCAGCAAATATTTTTGTAGATCAGACACTTATTCGATAACTGTTTCATAGCTCGATTTAAGTTTTAGTTGTGCAATCTTATTAATTCGTGTTTTAAGGACAAATGAAATTAGTAATTTTTTCACATCACCTATTCGAAAAGGGAACTTTTCTTCCCTGCTAGGAGGGATCAAAGTGGCACTTTTCTGTTCAAGGACATTTTGTTGCCAGTATGAAATATTGACACAAAGACATATGAAATTAGTATGCATATAATCGATTACAATCAATGCAATCAATGATGGTAGCAAAATTATTTTCACCTTGGGCGTTAACACTTGAATCCCTCACTACGCTCAGGATTCTATGTTAGAATCCCTCGCTACGCTCAGGATTCTATTATAGAATCCTTCGCTTCGTTTAGGATTCAATTGTACGCCCTCGCCGTAAATATGTCATTTTGCTCCCTTGTGACACAATCTACTATTTCTCGCTACTTTCGTTCAATATATACTGTCTAACATTTCGATACCGGAGATCATTCTTTCCACGGTCTCCTCCTTGCCGTCCAAAATAGGTATTAAGCTGTTCGCTTCTTTTATTTCGAATTTTTTCTCCATTTTAATTGGTTTTTCGGTTACATACTCGGATACTTTGTATTGTAAGATTTTGCTATAAGCCTTATCTATTTTTTCACACAACAATTCTAAAATATAACACTCCTCTGACTCAGATAGATCATCTAAATTAACAGAATTGATTAAAGATCGATAGCCCTCATATAGCAACTGTGCATTGTCAATTTTTTCCTGGCCGGGTTTTAGTTGCCTTCTAGCCTCGCCTAATTTCCGTAGGTATACGCGTATATTTTCTAACTTGTTATATATAGTCTGTAATTCTAAATCCATACCCTTAACATCTCCGACGCTTTCCACTTCCGACACTTTTCACTTCACACACACACTATATGTAAAACGTCGCGCTTTTCATCCTCCGCTTATGCGCCTTCCTCCTCGTCCTTGGCCGGGACTGCCTTCCTCGTGGACAGCCTTGCTTGCACTCGTGCCCAAACTTCTCTTCTGACTTCTTTGTTTTTTTATTTTATTTTATTTTATTTTATTTTATTTTATTTTGGTACATGAAAAACCAACAGCGCTAAACATATCCAATTATAGGTATATATTAGAAAGCCAATTATAGGTTTTCAATTATAGGTATGTATTAATATTGTGTATGTATTTTTGCTGTGGCTTCTTGAAGAACTTGTACAGGACGCAGCAACCGATGCAGGCGAGTTCGACGAGAAGAACGCTTACAAGGATGTTATTGACTATTGTGTGATGCTCGCTCCTGTCTGTCGCATCATTCGATGCGACGCATTCTGGGTGATCACAACTTCCTTCTCCTCCTGTTTGCTGTATCTTTGTCCCATCACTCCTGAGTTACTGTGTTTCTCCTACACGAAAATTGTACGGGCAATTGTACTGTATTAATCGTCCGTAGTACCTACTGTCGCTTACGCGCAGTCCATATCATAATAAACACGCTCACACCGAGACGGCGAAAACGCTGACACTAATATCGTGAGCCCGGCGGAGCCCGCGCTCGAGGTCACGGTCGCCATGTGGTAAGTATGGGACTCTGAGGAGAAGTGAAACACACGTGCTTGCTCGTCAGCATCTATAATGTAACTAGCTCAACGTACATCGACAACTTATATCTATATCTTATATTACTACGCACACCTCGAAATTATCGTAGTCTATATTTTCCATTGTTATCTTCGAATCTGAACTGGTAGTGTTCGCGTAGAATGGATAATTGGAAAAAATGGAAAGATGGCGCGAAATTACAGACAAATGTGAACCGTGCTCTTACCTCCCTTCCTCCGAACAGGGGCACCTGCACATTTGGTATGGAGCCACCAAATAGTGGCCTCAACAAACGATGCACCCGTTGTTCATTGGCCGACAACCTCAGTTTGGTTGCCGGTCCTCCGCCCGTCCCCGTCCCCCCCCCCCCCCGTCTCAGTTTATTATTTTTCTTATTTTTGTTTTGCACCGATTTTTATATTTGGCCCAATACTAGAAAGTGTATTTTTTTATTATTATTATTATTATGGATGTTGTATTCTAGAGATATGTAAACGATTGGCAATTATTTAAGCCGATCTAAACGCTAAGTAGCTTTTATAATTTCTCTTATACATATACACGGGAACTACTTACGCCCCAGGCGTAAGAGAAGCACAGGTTTGGTACAGCCGAATCGGCGGAAAGTCAAAAATGACAAATTGTTTCCCATAATGCATCAAATGTGTTAATTACACTTTTCCTTCCTATAATTACAAAAAAATGTCTGTAATAAAAAGGCATTTATAGACCCTTGGTACATGTACACAATGTTAATGTTAATAAAACAATAATGCTCTTACCTCCCTCTCTCCAAAAAGGGGCACCTGCACATTTGGCATGGAGCCACCAAATAGTGGCCCCAACAAACGATGCACCCGCTGTTCATTGGCCGACAACCTCAGTTTGGTTGCCGGTCCTCCGCCCGTCCCCGTCGCCAAGATTTTTATGTTCCTTATTTTGGTTTTGATCCGATTTTTATACTTGGACCAATGCTAGGAAGTGTATAAATTATTATTATTATAATGGATGTTGTATTCTAGAGATATGCAAACGATTGGCAATTATTTAAGTATACATACAGCCCAGCCCTGTGCAGTTTTATGGGAACCAGGGAGGCCGTTGAAGAAGGGCGCTAGTCGAGACCACCCGTCCTTGGTCGACGAGCGCCCTCCAAGCCCCGTTGCCACAAACCCCACCGCCAGCTCCCGGTTCGCCTCAAGGAAGTCCAATAGGGAGGATTTTTGGTCGTCCGTCACATACCGGCCACCTTCAACATCTTCCGAACTTCTTGGCGAACGACTGTAATATGACTTACTTACAAAATAAATATATGATAAATATTGTAACAATTACTTACGATGCACTCATTGTTACGCGTTGTCGTGTCGTATCGTTTGAAACCATGCCATTTTTTTGTTTTAGAATAACAGTAACTGAGTGTTTACTATATAAAGACAAAAAAGTTTCTAAGCCCAACTATTGTATACTATAAGTCTTGCAATCCAGCACTAACAAGAACAAGGGGGGGGGGATATACGGAACAAATTAGGTAGAAAAAAAAAGATAATATAATATATTATATTCTCTGACAAACTATGTTTTATATTTCCGAGATTCCCGAACTTAGTCGGCTCGCCCCGTTGATGACAAACGTAGGAGCTGTAAATTTGTATTTTTCGAGATACTCTAGGGTTCGTTTTACCATTTGTTTTCACGGTCCTCGAAGAGCGCCTCCAGCTGGCGCTCAACTGGTGGTGGGCGGAGTTTCCATCGGTGTCGAGTCAACGATGAAATATCTGGGACTCGTTCTCGATAGCCGGTGGAACTTCAAGGAGCACTTTAAACGCCTGGTTCCGAAACTTATGGGTGCAGCTGGAGCTCTAAGCCGACTGCTACCAAATGTGGGGGGGCCAAACGTGGGCTGTCGCCGCCTATACACGATGGTGGTGCGATCAATGGCCCTATATGGAGCGCCCATATGGGGATATGCTCTAAATGCCGAAAATCAGACCCTTCTGCGGAGACCCCAAAGGGCCATAGCAATAAGGGTAATCAGAGGGTATCGCACTATCTCTTATGAGGCGGCATGCGCTCTGGCTGGGACCCCGCCTTGGGACTTAGAAGCAAGAGCTCTGGCGGACACATACTGGCGGATCGCGGAGTCGCGAGCTAGGAATCAAGAGCCTATGCGGGAGGAAGTAAAGCGTTGGAGAATGGATGCTCGCGATGCTGTCCTTCGTGAATGGGGCGAAAGGCTGGAAACTCCAAGTGCTGGCCACTGGACGGTGAACGCGATTCAGCCTGCAATAAAGGAATGGATTGGGAGACAACACGGGGTTGTGTCATTCCATCTGACACAGGTGCTCTCGGGCCATGGGTGTTTTGGCAAATACCTGTGCGAGAGGGCTATGAGGGAGCCAACGCCAGCGTGTCACCACTGCGACGGTGTAGAAGATACGGCGCAGCACACGCTGGTGGATTGCCCAAGTTGGGATGAGCTGCGTATGGATTTGGCCACAGTGATAGGGAGGAGATTTGTCGTTGCCGGCCATTATAAAGGCAATGGCCCAAAATAAAAGATGCTGGCAAGCTATGGCCACTTTTTGCGAGGCAGTCATGGCTGGAAAAGAAACGGCAGAGCGCGCGCGGGAGGAGGATGCGGAAGCTCACCCGTTGCGGCGCAAACGAGCTAGGCGGAGGCGGGTCGCCCATGACCGCCGCCTGCCGCCATAACGGGGACCTCTGGGTGGCAGTCACGGGGACGACTGTCACCTGACAGAATCTAGGTCCTCGTGGTGAGGGGCATTCTAGGACGCCCCCCCGAATGGATGGTTGGAGTTTTCCTCCAGAGAAGGGGCTTAACAGCCGTTCGCTGCGGGGTCATGGTAGAGTGCACTGGCGTTCCCATGGCCTCGCCTTACAGCACCGAGGCGACAGACAGGTGGTTTTAGTGGGTATACCGGACTTACGTGGTGAGTCCCACATAACCATCCCGGGTACATCCCCGCACCCGGGTGGTATGCGCAACGCATTTCCCCTGTATAAAAAAAAAAAAAGGGTTCGTTTTACCACTAGGTAAACTTGTTGGCAAGTATGTCGTTTAAAAACATTCAAAAGGTTGTCAGTCATCTAAATATCGTACAATGACGCTAAGTTGGTCTGTGTGTGTTAAATAAATCTCGGGTAGAGTGAACTGATATACTGAAGTAGCGGGTTTTTTATTTATTATTAATATATCTAATTTCAATAGGAATCGCCTCAGCCATTATTTTAATTAATGAATTGCAAATCGTTTTTGATAAATATGAAACAGGGACGTTGCGAATATGCATCCGCAACCGCGGAACTTCCGCATTATTTTCAACATCCGCATCAATCGATGCGGAGCTTAATGCATATGCGGATGTAGGAACAGGTACGTCTTGGCGGCGGCGTAAGTGCTAGGTAATTTCGTCATTAGCCAATAGGAATCTCGTTTCGTTTTTGTGATTCGTCGATCGAGCACTTTAGCCTATGGGAATATCCTAATGTGTTTCAAAAATAGGTCGAATTTACTAATCAATTCCAGTAAACCGAGGCAATTTCCGTTACGAGGTGAGCCGAATGTCTTCTGAACCTCGAAACGCTAAGCTTCGTTCTGCTAAAGTGCAGATAACGACTACCATTCGCTCCAGTAATGCTTACAGTAGTCAATCTTTTCTTTTATTTGGTTATCAAAGCCTTTTAAACCTATGTTTTGACTTCGTGTCAAGTATAATAAAAGCGCATTCCTTATAGTTCGGGCTATTTTCATGACTTAACTTTGTATTCCTCCTGTCACAGAACCCAAGTTGTTTTACATATGTATAATGTAGATGTATATATATATATATATATATATATAACATTTATTTACATACAAGATATATACAGTGGTACTACGTAAACGATATTAATAACCAGCTTAAATCTAAAATAGGCCCTTGAGGCATTGTACCAAGGATGCTGGCGGTATTTCCCCGCTGTATCGCAATGCTGATACGTTGTGCGAGAAAGCCGCCAGCTCTTCGGTCACCAGTTACGTCAACCAGACGCTATATATACATAATTATACACAATGTTAATAAAACAATAATGCTCTAACCTCCCTCTCTCCGAACAGGGGCACCTGCACGTTCGGCATGGAGCCACCAAATAGTGGCCCCAACAAACGTTGCACCCGTTATTCATTGGCCGACACCCTCGGTTTGGTTGCCGGTCCTCCGCCTTCTTCCGCGGTCCTTCGGTCGGTGCCCTTCTGCATCCTCCTTAGCGGTGATAATTCTATCTAACTGGCCCCTGAGTTCCTGTATAGATTCATCAGGCCGTGACTTGAGTTTCGCTGCCGCCTCGCTGCGTCTCTTGACGGTGCGCAGCTGGACCCTCTCCTCTGTCGCAGTCGTCTATATTAGAGCCCACTTCCGGATCCTGTGGCGCCCCCGATGTGTCTCGCGACTTGAGTCTCGCTGTCGCCTCGCTGCGTCCCCCGACGGATGTGGCTGGGCTTGCTCTTCTGTAGTGGTCGTCGTCTAGCGAGCGCAATGGAGCGCCACGGAGCGGTGCGGAGCGAAGCAAACGGAGCCTCACGGAGCGGACCGTTATGGAGCGCTAAAGCACTGCGGACCGAAATGGAGCGCTATGGGGCGGCGTGGAGCGACACGGAGCGCTTCGGAGCACTGGGAGCGCTTGTGCTGAGCGGAACGGAGCGCAACGGCGCACAATGGAGCGCAACGGCGCACACCGGAGCACAATGGCGCACCGGCGCAAAAAGGCGCAGTGGAGCGCAATGGCGCACTTAGGAGCGCAACGGCGCACAATGGCGCACTAGCGCAGAAAGGCGCACAATGGCGCACTAGCGCAGAAAGGCGCAACTTTTCGGGAGCTACCAGTGGATGCGACCGCTCAGGAGCCAATGGGTGAACTTTATGTTAATCGTCTTCTTCTTTCTCCTGGCTATGTTCCCATATCACTTGGGGTCAGCCCTCCTCGTACGTTTTCGCCACAACAATCTATTTTGTGTTGTCCCTGCGTCTACATTATTAGCTTTAAGATCTTTTTCGATTGTGCTCTTCCAGGTGGCGGCAGGTCGGCCTCTGCCTCGCTTGATTTCCTCTATTTGCATCACAGCTCTCGTCATATGGCTCTGGTCTCGCCTCATAACGTGTCCATACCACCGCAAGCGATTTTCTCGCACTTTATGTTAATCGTCAAGGATTTTTTAAATCATGGATAAATTGTCACATGTTCCTGACGTCGTCGATGTTCATGATACCGATGACCTATGCCTGCTGAGCCACATGCCAAGCAAGCCAATGTAATGTAGCAAATGCCCACTTTTAATACTATAAGTATCCATTTTAATTTTAAGGGCTGACTTTGCTGGAGCATTGATACTCATCAAAATCTTCCTCAAATTGTTTCCTCTAACAATAAACACAGTTATGAGGAAGAGCAAGTCTCCTTGAAGATCTGCTTTACTAAACATTTTAAAATTCAGCCCATCGAGAGTGAGCACTATTGGCTCATCTGGTGTAGCAGCATTTTGGCTAGTGCTTTGGTTAGTGCTTTAGTAGCTTCAAAGCTGGCTTTAGGAACTTTACCTATTATGGCAGCTCTCATTAGATCAGATCATCTGTGGCTAATTAACAACTCCATTCAATAAAACTATTTAATTGTTTCTTAGTAATGATTGATACTTTAGCTACGTGTCGGACTGATCACCTGACATGCAGCGAAAGTTTAAATTATTAATTCTTTTTGTAACTTTGGAACTTGATAATGACAATTTTATTTTAGAAGCTTACAGTACGGTACAAAGATAGGAATATTTTAGGAGTTATAAGCACATTCATATAATGTGACCTTATAGCTAGAGCAATAGTCCTTCATACTAGATCATAGCGTGACCAACCATGTCCTCCGTGAGAGTTGTCGGAGACTATAATGTCTTAATGAATTTGTGACTCTAGGTACAGGCAACCGGGAGCGAGGCCTGATATGCCACTAGTGTTGATAAAGGGTGACCATATCCTAGGTGTTTATTGAGGAATTGCTATGGATAGCATTGATAGTGAAGGGTGCGCACAGACGCGCAACCCAGTTATGTCCTTGATCATAGTCGACCTTATAGGTGTCCGTGAAGGGCTTAACAGTTAATACGGCATTAGTTTATTTAATAATACAATGAAAGGTACCGCTATTATAAACAGGAATGTTTTAAGGATGAAGATTTATATTTTTGAGGAAGACAGGTAATAATTGATATTAAAGTATAACTGATAGCATATGTTTTAAATATAAAAATTTAGATTTCTGAGAAAAGAAGATAATTAATATTTTAACGTTTGAGAGATGATAACATTTTAAGTGGATAATATTTTTTTTATTGAAAACGTTTTTTTTACAAGGACTTCGGCACTTATGACACATAAAACCCAGGCTAAATAAAGATTGTTTCCATTGATATCTAATTTATTAATCATTTTTGTATTGATTTCAGTAAAAATTCCGCCGCATTCTCGGTATATACTGGCCCGAGAAAATTTCTAATATCAGCCTGTGGAGATGGAGATGCTGCAATGAGACTCCGATCGACCAGGCTGATCAAGCGCCGGAAATGGAGTTAGATTGGGCATACACTCCGAAGGGATCCTGAACACATACCGAGGCAAGCCCTAGACTGGAATCCCCAAGGAAAGAGCAAACGTTGCCGTCCAAAGCAGACCTGGCGCCGGACTATTATTGCAGAGGCGAAGGCTATTGGGAAGACTTGGAGCGAAGTCAAGCACGAAGCTCAAGACCGATCCAGATGGCGGCGCACTGTGGACGCCCTCTGCCCCACCTAGGGGACATAGGACAATAAGTCAAGTAAGTCAAGCTGTCGGCGCAATTTTGCAGAAACAACTCTGCGCTCTTCACCCGAGTGCCACCGTGACTTCAAGTGAGGGCTGTGAGGAATGGACCTGGTGTCAGGCGAGCGCCACAGCATAACACTTTCGCCTTCTACAGGCTTAAGAGTCCCCGGCAAGCTCGGCCGAATTTCACCATCCCATACAAACGTAGTTTCGTTCTCTTCTCAGGTAGGTACCCAGGTAGCAAAATGACGTCAGCGACGTCATAATGACGGCATTATTACGTCATAATGACGTCGCTGACGTCATTATGACGTATCAATGCTACTGGGGTATATCTAGTTCTGTAATTAGTTTATATAGCTCTAGTATATAAAACAAACGAAATAGAGCAAAAACAAATTTTGTATGAGACTTAAATTCGCTGTATTTTTTAACTATGGTATCTGAAGCTACATAAGACCTAGATATACCTTATCGAAGTAAGTACAAAATTTCAGAGCAATCTAGCTAGTCGTTTTAAAATAAGTGTGTATGGAGAACCGAGCTTGCACTGCACTTGTTTTAAAAAAAAAAACGGAAAATCTGTTAAGAACTCCCGCAAATGACCTGTCTATTTTAAATTAGCATAGCCTGTAGACTTCATTCAGCAAGCAGTATCGTAAGGACCCGATTCCAACTACGCTCATGGACAAATTTGGAGAAACGCAAAAAAAGTAATTACTCATTTTGAAATTACTTTAGGTGCTGTAATCCAGTATTTAAACTTTTTTTTGCGTTCCTCTAAATTTGGCCATGCCATGCATTTGCATTTGTTTGCCTTTGACTTAGGAGCATAAGGGGTCATCCATTAATTACATCACACGTTTAGGGGGAGGAGGGGGTCAAGAAAACGTGACATGTTGTTGTGACCAGTGTTGGCCGAAACGTTAATGCAATTAACGTGCAGCCAACGTTGGTTGTGACAAGGGGGAGGGGGAGTCACAATCTTTGTGACGTCACTTTAACTTATTTAAATTATTTTACATTAAATAATTTTACGGTTTAGACTCACTTATTGGAACGATTATCGTTTTTATTCGTTTAATTTTCTTTCCAAATCAGTTTTGGGTTATAAAATTACTAATATTTCGTTTGTCAAACATATTTTGAAATGTTCGTTGTTCGCCGAGCGATGATCTCGGTAGGTGTTCCGTGCCTCCTGGAACCACCAGGGCTGTCTCGAACAGACGGCAAACGTCCCGACGGGCTGACGCTGGTTCCCTGGCAGAGAGGGCGGTGTCTTATATGGGATGCAACCTGTGTGAGTACATTTGCTGCATCCCATGTAGGACACACTGCTAAGTCGGCAGGCTCAGCGGCAGAGACTGCCGCCAAAAGCAAGCGCCTCAAATACTCTGCTTTGGAAGCCAACTATGACTTCGTGCCCGTCGCCGTCGAGACAGCCGGGCCCTGGGGGCGGGAGGCGCGTGAGCTCTTCCGAGAGCTTGGCAGGCGCCTCAGAGAGAAAGGGAGTGACCCCCGTTCTGAGTCATGGCTCGTCCAACAGGTCTCCATCGCCATACAGCGGGGTAACGCTGCTAGTGTTATGGGGACCTTTGGACCCGGCATGGCTCAGAACGGATTTTAGTTTCAAATTTTTTTTTTTCGTATTTCTTGTATTACAAATAGTACAGCTATAATGTAGTAATGTTACTACCTACTATTTATATATTTTTTTTTGAAATTATTATTATAATAATACTTAATTCTATCTGCCGATTTCATTGAAAAAATGTGACGTCACACCAGGGGGGCAGGGGTTTGAAAATCGTTGCCCCAATATTACAGGGTTCTATGTTACATTTTCAAGATAGTTGAAATTCGATTTAATGTAACTTAAAGTTCAAATTTTAGTTCGATAAAAGTGAAACATAGAACCCTGTAATATTGGGACAGCGAAATGTGACCAAGTGTGACAAGGACCCCCTCCGAGGGGTCAAAAAACCTCGAAATTCGTGTGACGTAATTAATGGATGAACCCTAAGTTATTTTTTCAAACTTCGTGCTTTATGAAATAAAACTATGAAAACGGATTATATCGCGTATATTGAATTTATAATACATCCCGACGTTTCGAACTCTTTACAGCGTTCGTGGTCAACGGGTGACAATATAGGGTATATAATCCGTTTTCATAGTTTTATTTCATGAGTAACTATCGCGGTAACCGAAGACAATATTCGTGCTTTATTTTTTTCTGTTTTCCATACATCACTCCCGATCACTTCCGATTGGTGTTTTCTACCAACGATTGTAACTTGGCTACTTTGGCTAGGCCTTCTGGTTTCTTTTTATGGCTTTAACTGTTTCTGTGACTTTATGGACAGCAAATGGTTCATTGTTTTTTAATTCAGATTGTATGTTAATAATTTTATCTAATTTTCAGGTGGTGTGGAGCGTCGTCAGTTACGGTGACTTCGGGGAAAAAGTTCGTACAGTCGCCATCAGATATATCGGAGCGGCCGAGGGACTCAAAAATATCTGAACACGCACCTAGCGCCATGACAATAGAGGCGTGTTCAGATATTTGTGAGCACCTCGGCCGCTCCGATATATCTGATGGCGACTGTACGAGCGTTTCGGCAGTTTCCACTTGTCCCGGATCGACGTGGTGGAAGTACCATTTTCTGACTGTTACTGTGAATTGGATTGGCTAAAAAGAGAAACGAAACACTATATTTCTGAATTTTCCAGTCCTCTATAGTATATTTAAGATTAATGCTTAGTTGTATTTTTAAATTGAATCGTATTTATTCCTATTAAATTGTTGCTTAATTATAAATAAATAAAAATTTCTACTCCCGTACATTTATTTGTCATATAAAGGGTCGTGCACACATCTTTAAAACCCTACCTTATAGTTGTCAAGACAAGTCTTTAGCCTATTCCCCAAAAACGCATTTGTGCATACACGCAGTATCTTTTTGGCATTTTTCGATACTTCGTGTAATGGCCATTTTGGTATACATTTCACGATCTTTTTGTGAATTTGTGATATTTTTAAGTGAAAATAACATGTAATTTCCAGTTAGAAATAAATATATCTATCTATCTACCATAGACATGTTTTTTTAATTTCATTTTTTTTTATCCAACAGAAGTGTCTCAGATTACTATTTAAAATAGGTAGATGACATGAAAAATATTTAATAAATTTACAATTTTATTTCAGTGCTTGGTCGTAGAAAAACATTTTAATCTGCGTATCATTTACTATATAAACAGTGCTCTAGTGCACTAAATAGAATCTGGCAGGCTATAATTGAGGTTCATACTTATCAAGTAGTTGGTCGAACAAATAAAACGCAACGTCATATGTAACAATTTTTATTTTACCAATATTAATAATATATTAACATACGTGGTCCAAAGCCACCTGACTCTGATAATAATATAATACAAAGAATTTGCACAAGAGGTCACTGAACCCATAACAAAAAAAACAAGAGCTACGACTAACTAGCGAGCCGAAGGCCCGCAGGTAAAAAAGGAAAAACACCCTTGACGTAAACATTTCATAATATATTAATTGTTATCACTATTTAAACTACTCGGGAGGCGATGCTAGGCCGAAATCAGACGGCCTATAACGGTCATATTTTTATCACTTATCGCTAGCGATAAAAACGCAACCGTCATCCGTGCATAGCTTTGCGACCACCCCATTACATGAACTTCACATTACTCGCTATCATTATACATTATATACAATGGGAAATAAATATATTATATGCACGACAAAATATATAATCGTGTATGTACTATAACCGCACCCACATATCACAAAATATAATCGCGTCCCCCACGGCCTCGGAGCGGTGCGTTATAGTGTCCATACACCACTAAATGCCACTAAAGTTTAAATTAACATTTTTGGTTTCCACATTGTACAAACAACTTCGTCCAAAAATATCTCTTACGAATCCCACCCGTGGACAGTCGGAAAACTTTTCAAAATTATACAATAGAAAAGTCTAGAAATCGTAAAAAACTTTTGGGTCCAAATGCGTCAGAAATAAAGTCTTGGTTGGCGAGTCACAATTTTAAAATCCTCTAAAACATGACTGGTAAAAGTTCCAGATCAATTTGCACATAAAAATCTTCGATCTCGAACAAACATGGTTAACAATTCGACATAATTTCAAAAGTTTGGCAGAAAATATGCACTGCAATAACATTCAAATTATTTAACTCATTCACTGCCAGGGGGCGTGGCCTAGGAACAAACTTGTATGACGGTGAACGCACATGTGCGTTGGGGGCAGTGAATGTGTTAAATGTATCAATCGAAATGCCTTTTAACCACCATAGAATTTTTCATCGAGCGTGTTCGTGTCGCCGGCGGTACGAAGTTAGGCAAAGTTTCGTCTTATTTATCAGACCGCGGCGAAATAGCCCGATTTTGTATCTTATATATCAGTCTACGGCGGTTAAAGGGACAGACAAGCATCGATACAATAATATCCGCAGTCGAATTTCCGATTTTCTTTTGTGCAAGTGATCGGATTCGGTACATCATAAGACAATTTAAAGCTTACGGCGAAACTTATCGATGTGAATTTATATCGTTATCCATAATCGGTACAAGGAGACATAACTAATTTAATGTACTTAACACATCACCTGTCGTTATACTATTGACTATCGCGCGGTCTTTGCCTCGCTCGAACGGGTGTATAGCTCGAAAGAAATGCCTCTCGCCTATGTAAAAGGAACGTGTATTTAAACACAACTTGACATAGAAGAATTTTGATGTTTATATAGACAAGAGTCACTTCTCAAGTTTAACCTAAGAACTACGTGAGCTACATTTTGGAAACCATTTAGACGGTACAGCGTGTAACTGTACGGTGAAAACGGAACTCCAACTCATTTGAAATCTTGTAGCAACCAGCGTTAACTTTCTATGAAAAACGACATTTTAAACGCTAGGTTTAAAGAGAAACAACAATAAGATAAAAGACTAGCGTATTAATGTCGTTTTTAAAATAGAAACCGACATTGAAAGGAAAACTAACTAAAATAATACAGTAAAAATAAGACCTTTTCGGTTAGTAACGCTTGTCGCTGTCGTATTAGTATTACAAGGGCATAAGTCGTATCAGTAAATTCATTAAATTCGATGCTGTTTGAGTAACAGTAAGAAACACAACATTTTAGAAGCTTATTGGATAAAAAATGAAAAAAAAAAACTAAATTCAAAACAGCAGCGAAAAAAATAATGAATTTAAAGAGCGGTTTTTGGTCTCACTTTAACGCTCAAGGCAACGAGACAAACTTTTTGTTTATTGAATGTTGTTATGCCCATATTTAGCCCTTTTAGAGTTGTCGCAACATACTCGAAGCGAAAACCGTAGCGACCATTTAAGGCCACTGTTCCATCATACAGTTCAAAAGACACTAGAATGGTATAGCAAGTTTATACTTGAAGGTCAATCAGAATGGCCTAATCAATGAAATCTATAGCCATTTTACTATTTATTTTCGCGTTACAGTAATTTCAAAATAACTAAACTTTGAGGTTACGAGGAAACTATCAAGTAATGCATATGTTACGGGTAATGTTAGGTTCTCTTTTTTTTTTTTTTTCTTGATGAACTTGAGGGCGGTGTTGCCCGTAGCCAATGTCACGTAAAAGGGTAGGAACAAAATAAATGCTCTTAGAGCACGACGCTGTTCGGTGGTTGTTGTAGTTGTCTCGTAAAACCGATAGCTGGATTTTACGAGAAGCACGTGGACTACCGGCCGTTGACTCCAAAATGGTGGTTAAACACGCTTTGAGATTAATTCTCCATTCACTGCACACTACCACATTAGATTATTGTATAATAAAGCTATCGATATTACACTTTAAACAATATTAATGAGCAAAAAACAAAGGAATTAATCACGAGGCTACTATCAAGATGGCGTTCGAACCGGAAGTCTGTTAGAAGGTTAATTAAACTCAAGTTTACCCTGGTATAATTAGTCTTACCCGAGCCTTTTGGATAAAGTCCGAAAGTTTAATCAACATTAATCTGTATTCGGCGATTACCCGAACCCGTACACATCTAGGTCTTCCCAACACTGGCTGGGTAATGTTAGGTGTTGCATAATCACTTCTTAATTAACTTTCTAACATTACCCGTAACAATTAAGTAAACTAGTTTACCTGGTTATACCTAGTATTACCCAAGCCTTTTGGGTAAAGACCGAAAATTAAATCAATTTTAACTTGTATTCGGCGTTTACGCGTATACATCTAGGTCTACCCAACACTGGGAGGGTAATGTCAGAAGTGATGATGCAACACCTAACATTACCCAGCCAGTGTTGGGTAGACCTAGATGTGTACGGGTAAACGCCAAATACAGTTTAATGTCGTTGGAATTTTCGGAATTTACCCAAAGGGCTCGGGTAATACTAGTTATACCAGGGTAAACTTGAGTTTAATTAACCTTCTAACATTACCCCTAACACATACATTATTAGCCATATCTATTGACACTTTCTGATGTAGAAATTGATAGAAAAGCTAAGACAACAAACTCTTTAACAACTTTGCAACTGCGTATTTTACCATTCCTTGAGTGTATTTAACACTCAAAATACCTAGTCGATGTACGAATGTTTGTATTTCAACGTAAACAAAACGCTTTGACAAATAACGGCCTCTAGTAAAACACATAAATAGCTAGCACAACCGAATTATATTCTAAAATAAATAAAATACTTAAACAATGCAAAGTGATAAAAACAAAATACCATAGATATTTGGAACTTCAGACTTGTAGCATAACATTGGTTGAACGATTGAATTTTATTTGTTTTTATTTTTAATCTGAATTTAGCGGACTCCAACACGGCCATCCTGCTTGACTGCGCGACCTAATCCTCGAGTTAAAATGAACGCTATCATACATACATAAATATAATCACGCCTATTTCCCGGAGGGGTAGGCAGAGACCACGGATTGAACGCTATCAATATTCCAATATAGAGTATAAACCTGGTTGTGCTAGCGATTGGCTACATAGATGGGCTCGCTCCGTCCACGGCGTCAATTTTGAAACTCGCGTCACGCTCATAGCATTGCGATGGGCGACGTAACTTGAACAAGAGCGCACTGACAAAGACGTAGTCAAGGACCTTACATTCAAACTGGATGCTGCGCCTGGGAAATTCCGTTATGGTCTGACGAGACCTAGACGGAAAGCCCTGTTTATCTGCGGCACTGTGAAACTACGCCATATTTGTAGTTGGACATGAGAATTTTCTGCTTTTCGATGATAACTATTTATTATCCTAACAAACATCCATGAAATTTACTATATCTCAAATTTTAAAATTTTTTGTCAACACGATAAAAAGTTATTATGGATAAATAGAAAATTCTTATGTCTAACCACAAGTATGGCGTCTTTCCACAGTGCGCAGGTCCAGTGTAGGACTGAGTGAGGTCCTTGTACTCTCATTACCGGCTAGTGGGCGAGTGGGCGTGCTCGACGTAGAGGTCGGGTTAGTGCCCGACGGGCTCGACGTAGTTGGCCGGGTAGAGGCCGACGCGCCCGTCCTTGCGGCCCTTGCACCAGCCCTGCTCGTCCTCGTCTTCTAGTTTCTCGAATAGGTCGCCTGGAAATAAAAGATCAATTATGTACAATTGGTAAGATTGACCACCCACACTAGTCTTTCGAGCCACGGCGTCTAGTCAGCGCTATGGAAAATGGTGTCGCTGTGCAATTGCGCCAACGTTGCGTCGAACAGCAGCCTTAGAGTTGACTAGACGCTGACGCTCGGGAGACGCTAGTGTGAGGTCTCTCGATCCGATATGGAATTTTATCCTCATCCGGTATTTGCATAAAACGTATGGTCAAGGTATTTGATTTCTTTGATACTTCGCAACTTGTCAAATGACAATAATATGAGATCCTTAGCGGCTTTCATATTAATTGTCACATACGGTACGAAGTGGTAATAGAACTTGACTATACAGCGAGCTGTAAAAATGCAGCTGTGTGTACATAAGTCTCAAATTTACCTAGGCAACCTATGTGCTATTTTATACATAAACTCGATTGATTTGGGCTGCTGTAACTATCAAATTCAAATAACGAATGAGGGTAGATTTTCATATATAACGGATTTCCCTCTAAAATAATAGCGCAGATTAAATCATATTGCGCCGGTATCATAAACCACAACCGATTGGAGATTAACCTTTAATTTAAAGATATTATTTATGACTGATGTAACTATATATATGTGCATCGCCGGTGCAATGAGTTTGCGAAGCCCCTTCTACTTCATAGCAATAATAATTCTTTGTAATACTAATTAATGTCAATGATTGAGACTAATTTGCAAGTTTAAATTACGAACAGTGATAAATTGATCCAACAATCCCAGTACGTAACTGTAACCGTGTAGACTGAAATAAATGTCATATACTAAGGAAAAGTGACCAAGGCAGGTGCCTGTGCCATTCGGCCACCGGGCCACAGCGGCATAGGTAGAAATTTTCCAAGTATATGCACTTTTTACTGAAGGCTATGGCGCCCCCTGGCCATCCCTAAGGTAGAACAGTATGATTCGACCTTCTAACTGAATCATCCATGTGATTCCGAGCTAGCGAGAGAGATGGCGCTGCCAATCATTACTGTTAGAAGTATTAGAACAAATTAAATTCTTTTCAGAAAATACTTTAATTTGTTCTAATACTTCTAACAGTATGTAACGGTGTAGAAGGGGTAGGGCGAGGTGTACAGTGCACCGTATCGTAAATGGAAAGCTCGCCTCAGTTAAGGGTATGGGCGCGGTGGCACGGCACGACGATGGCATCAGGCCGCCAGACAAGCTCGGTCTCTAAGGTACAGCAAAACAAATAGGTACAGTAAGCATAGAAGCAACAGAATCGGTAGAAAATGCTGGAATGACCTGAGTTAGCGCAAAATCATGAGCGCGTCCCGTGCCACCATGCTTGAATCCTTTTCAGTCATATTAGGTGTACACTTTTATAACCTTTTATATGTGTTAGTAGGTGTTCAACTGTCATTTAAATTAGAAGCCAATACGCAATGAACGGATCTACGTTCCGCAATAGAAGGTTAAATTATTCACGTTTCTAAAAATAAAACGGTATCCTCTTGAATTTTTTTTGTCCAATATTTTCTTGCCGAATTCACACTTGTCCAAAAGACATTTTGTTTAAACCGACAAATTTTCCACCTAATCTAATTGCGTCCACGTTTTTTTACAAATTACAAAATTGATTGATTTAAATAATGTATTGGGACAAATGTAATTTCGCAATGTATGTAATTTGTAAATACACCGGAAAAAATATATCGGAACATTGGTAGGTAGGCACGATGCAACGATATCTCGCAGAGTGGCACGGTTCGACGCATCTTTTCATCGTTCATCAACGGAGTATTCGAAAATTTCTACTTATAAATCTTGTTCGAACAAGTTCTGCGGTTTGCCGCCCGGTTCTTTGGCTGGGGAGATCTTGTTGGACTAAAAGCCTTTTCTGAAGCTGACCGTCAGTCAACGCGCCGCTGGACTCTCCTCAGATCCTTGTATACCTAGACTAGATTGTATCCTTCACCTTGTCTGAAGCTGAGTTCGTCGCTCTCCGCCCCCGTGTAGTCGTACAGCGCCCGCACGGGCTGGCCGGGCTCGCCGGTGTCGGTGAGCGCTCCGCCGGACTCCTCGTCCCACTCGTCTTCCTCGAACGGGTTCTCCTGCGGTTTGCCGGGCGGTTCTTTAGCTGGGGAGCTCTTGTTGGATTTTGGTGCGGAGGCCGTGCCGTTCCTGGAATCGAATAGTTTGCAGTTAGGACACACATTTCTAAAAATCGGACCATTCTATTTAGGCGGGTTTTAGTGTCACGCGGACTGTCCGTGCGGATTGCTCCGCACCGGACCAATATGTATTAAGTTCAGAAGCGTTTTAGAGTGGTTCGCGCGGACAGCTTTCTCATACAATTCGACGGTGCGGAGCGATCCGCACGGATGGTCCGCGTGACACCGCACGGACGGTCCGCGTGACACTCGACACATTTTTTATCCGATATTTCATTTGCCAAATATTCATTTATCCAAACGCGTTTTCTTTAAAAAAAAAAAAAACATATTTTCAAAATTTAGTAAAAGGCATTCAGTAAAAGCCCTTAGGTTAAGTTAGATTTGTGACCCTTCTAAAAATCCGACGGAAAATTTGGCAAGCTAAACTACGGACAATTTTTTTTCGAGTGATTGTGATAAACTAGGTAACCGATAATAGTTTTTATTGTTTATCGATTATTTTATTCAGAGGAATATGTTATATAGAGACTGTAAGGGCGTACACGGTAAGTTTAGTCAATCTGTGCCTGTCTGGGGCAGAATGACTTTACTATTGATGCACAAATAGGGCATTTTCTATGAAAAGGGACCTTATTGTCGATGGCGCTTACGCCGCACAGCGTCGCGCGGCATTGTATTTATATCGAAGCATCGTTTATAATGGCGTCAGCGCCATCGACAATAAGGTCCCTTTTTATAGAAAATACCACAAATATAGACCATGTATAGGAAGAGAAACAGTGAGCGCAGGGACAGGTGAGCATTGTTCAAGGATGTTTGTTTAAAATTTAAACAAAAAGGACATCGGGAAAGGGCAGGTACTAACGACTCCATCAACATTGGCTCCTCAGAAATGTCGGCGAAGGCGTAACGCGGGTCTGCGAGAGCGAGACGGATCGTGCCGCCGCGTGGTAACGGCGCGTGCGAGGGACACGACGCGCACGCAAATAACTCCAGGCGCTCGATACTGCAGGTGGGATAGGATCAAGGATTAGGGTAAGGTCGGGGAATGCCGGTTTTTCGCAATGTTTCACTACTACACTACTACTAATAATATTATATACTTTGAATAGGTACATTCTTGACAGCGTTACAGCATTATATTGTGGGGAAAAATTGTACCAACACAAATTTACTTTTTATTTTACTGTAAAATAAAAAGTTAATTAAATTCTTTTTAGCGAAAAAATACTGCGTTTATTTGGGAAATTTTTTAAAATCACTGATGTCGGTACAATTTTTCCCCACAATATAATGCTGTAACGAAGTCAGGAATGTATCCTAAGTATATAATATCATTAGTAAAGCCTGACCAATTTTCTATACTAAACTGAACTGTCACCACATACATGAGAATAACAGCGCCCTCTTGAAAATGATCATATATTTCTGGTCTGGCTTTAGTAGTGTAGTTTTACCACGTCTAACATTAGGTTTATAAATAGTAGATACTCACGTGACAGCAATAGGTGCGCTAATGGTTTCCTTCTTGATAACGTTGTTCGTGTTGTTGGCGTTCGAAGTGTTGTTGTGGTTGGCCGGCGGCGGCTCGTGGTTGGCCTTCGGCGCCAACTTGTTGTTTGTGATCGGCGGCAACTCCTGGAGATCATTGAAGTTGAAAAGTTAGAGCTGATCGGAGGATGTGTACTTGATGTTTGTGTGAAATAGTCCCTTTTTTGATCTAACTTTTTCTTACGAATAAGATTTTAATATAATCATTGTTCAAAATTGTAGTCAAACAAGTTACGGACTTATTGAGATACAGGCTCTATCATAATTAAATTAATTTTGAGTTCTGTAATTGAGTTAGACCAAGATAAGTCTGCAGCGATTTTGATAGCCCAGACTGTGCAAGTGCCATTTTAAGCGTCAATCTTCTATGAAATTATGACGTATAAATAACACTTGCCCTGTCTGTGCTGTCAAAATCGTTGCAGTTATCATGGTCTAACTCTAACATAATAACCGAATACGTCTTGCAAGTAGAAATATTTAACCAAAACTTACTAGCACGTTTTACAAGGTTATTTCACAGAAACATCGAGTTTATCTATCATCTTCTGTTATCGTTTTAAAATCCATATACATATATCAGGGGAATATAATATTTGTATTTAATAAATACTTTATAGGTATAAAATATATTTAACTATAAAATACAGATAATTGTTAATGGTTTCATTAATGATCATGCCAATATGCGATAAGCAACATCCATCATGCGACATCGATATAAAAATAAAATAAATAATATAAAATCGAAGCGGTACAGCTAGAATTGAAATGAGAATGACTCTCTGCCCACTCCCGTCTCTACAAATAACTAAATCGCTTCATGCCAACTACCGACCTCTTATATATTAAAAAATTACCGTATACGTATATTACGGTAATACACGTTATACGTTTTCATTCTCATTTGAATCCCTTGAAGGGCCTACTCACGTCTGTCGACTGCTCGGGGGCGGGGAAAGGGCCGGGACAAACTTGGATAGGCCCGCTGTGAATGTGGGGACTTAAACTATTTAGGGATACTTTTGAATGAACAATCAGAAAGCACACTTTAATGTGAATTTATAAATCCAAAGGGCGGTATTTTTTTAATGACCATTTTGAAATATGCGGTGCAAATACGCGAAGCAAAAAGTATTATCATTTACTGTCATTAAAATTAAGGTATCAAAAATAAAATAATCTTATACCTTATAAAGAAAAAAAAGAGCCAAAATTGGTCCTCAGCAATATATTCATCAGGTTCCTGTTTGTTGGCTTTTGTTTGTTCATTCAAAAGCAGGATGGCCGGTATGCCAATCGAATTTTAGACCCACACTTTTTGTCATCTCTTATGTTATCCACTCTAGGAGAGGTACTTTGAGCTTACTTATTTTCTTACTTTCTGAAAAATGATTTGAAACAGTTTATAACAAATGTAATTAAAATGTTAAACAAATTAAAATTGTTTTGAAACGTGTCACTCATAACGGGGCAGGTCGGGTCTCGCTCCAGTTGATGATCTTCGAAACGGATCGAAACACAAGCGATAATCTGCTGAAATGTGCGCCCCGATTTAAAATATTTTCAATAAACTTAATAGTTAGATCAAACTAACTCTGCATCCATTTTGAAATGACAAACGGCCAAATTCGAACAATGTTTATAAGAAATTACAGCGGTACGACAGCAGACAGATCGGTATCGTACCGCTATGACTTCTTATAAGAATTGTTGGAATCGGGCCGAAAGTGTGCTTCACTATAGGTACAGATGTAGTGCATAATTCTTTACCATCGTATTTTCTCGGAAACGTTCGTATTTGTCATGCTACTTCACTCAACCTCAGTACTTGTACGTTGTACTGAGGAGTCTGAGACTGACTGAAATAATACGTTCGTACGTTTCCGTAAAAATACTAAGGAAAACAATTTAAACTACATTTGTACGTCATATTCTGATTGAAATGTGACGTTTATCTTGGCACTTCTACGTCTTGATCTGACTCTGTTCTGTCCCTTGCAGTTGACCAAACAGTGTGGATCTAAAACTGTCCATGTCCGTGTTGGTGGGCGTCCGTGTACGTACGTCCTCGCTGACTGGGCGCTGGTTGAGCAGCGTGATGGGCGCGGTGGGCAGCGACTCCTTCTTGCCCTTCGCGATCTCGCGGAACTCCTCCGTGTACTCCTGCGCAACTAGCTAAGTCACACCCGGCTCGAGACAATGGGACATTCTACCGCTATACGCTACTTCCACCTAACCTCACCAGCTAGTGGCGCCCGTGGTACCGGACTCCGTGTATTCGAGTGTTTAATTGAATAGTGGACATTTCGGTGATACGGAAGGCTTGACAAAATTTATTTTTTTACAGGTGGGTCACCAACTGTTTGGAAGGTAATATACATGACCGAAAGTCAACAATGGGTTGGTCCGTTTATAAATTTTGTAAATTCTTGGTCCACTTTAAATGCTTTCAGGGATCATTAGTGGTCAGCAGAGCCACGATTAAGAACCACAGGGTAAGATTACTATTATTAGACTAAATCTGCACAAAAGCAGATAAAAGTAGATTTTGCCATCGACACACCAATATTAAGGATAAACTGTTTTTTTTATTGGACAAAAATTGTTTAGTCTTTAAAATTACTTCTAAACTTTAAACGATTTAAGAAAATAATATTCCAGGTCTACGCTAACCGCAAGTAGTTTGTCCTATAGTCTCTGAGCAGTGCTTGGGCGAAATCAAAGGAAAACATTAAAGACAAAACGATTAATAAAAAGATAACACGTCCACTCAAAGCATGTTAACTAACAAGCTCCGGTCACTGGAAACATGCAGGTTACTAAAGAAACAGGAAAGTTAAGGTCTAATTGAAGGGTTATTCAAAACTCAGGCGAGATGGTTTGCAGTTTTTTTATAGTCACATTTGACCTATATTAATAATACAGAGTTTCCCCTGAATTGAACAAAAACTCGAGTATTTGAATAATCTTTCAGATCAGAATCAAGTAATACCACTAAAAAAGTAAAAAAAAAAAACTATGTTAAAATAGCAGTTGATCAGTTGCTGACACTGAACATGAGCAATTGAGCATACGAAATAGCTGGCAGTGCTGTGCTAATAATGTCTGTGTATCGTTATGTTGATATTTCTAAGCCTAGATAGTTCCAACTAAATTGCTTTCTATAATCGCCATCGTAATTGTCTTAGGGGAGAATTATGTCCTATCGATTGTGTCCTACTAAAAACCTTACATTGGGTGTTTCCTCTATTAAAGTTGTTTATTCTGACCTACTAATTTAATTACTTGTAATAACCGTACGTGTTTTGACATCAAAAGAGAGGCATGTATATTGTTTTAGTTATTATTTTGTATTGGTCGTCGTCTTCCACAGTAATTTCGTTTGTTCGTAAGCGCTGCTTTGCGTGCTTACCGAATACCAGTACATTTACAGAAGATTCAACTACTGTCATTACGTACGAAATATCAACTAAACTATTGCTTTTTGCTCTTTCGAGACTATTTAAGTCTTTCTGTCAATATTTCGTTACTAAAAAGGATTCATTAATTGTATTAGATGTGTAAAGTCTCAGATAAATTCGTGCGTGCAAATTTGACAGCTATTTTAGATGGCCAATGTACGACTCCGTACATTATGCGGTAACTCAGGCTATCAAAATGTTTACCACATACCATAGCGCCGTACAGCGCTATCTTTTCCATCTGTCAAATTCGGCACCAGATTATTTCTTTGATTTGACACACCATATACAATCAATGATTCTTTACTGACTGTTATGACAGTGGTTGACTCCTGTAAATCGACCAGACCCGCAACGGTGAGGATGAGTGAGCGTGCTGTGATCTTTGCGTCTCTATTCGTCAATACTGTCGTCTTGCAACCCTCACGGTGTATGCCTCGTGTTACCAAAACCATTGTGAACTCATTCAAAATTGTCGTGTTAACCCGGTTCTTGGTTCTTGTGCTTGTACTAGGCGGTTAGCTGGTTTCGGGATTCCTGTGTGCTATTACGGAACACCTAGGTTTAAAAGAGCCTTATAAACAAAAATCTGCTGTGTTGAAGAAGTCTTCATTCAGCAACTCTGCTACATACACCTAAAGGTAACCTAAAAGGTAATGATAAATCACTCGTTCAAAACACACGTTGCACTACTTTTGTAGAAGTCCTAGCTTGCCGGCGGATCTTGCTCCATTCGGCCGCGATTCGAAATGGCTAACTGCGATTAACATTATTTTATTTGTGACGAATAGAACCTAAATATGTTTTTGAAATATAAACACCAATTAAAGTGCCTAAGTGCAGTGTTTGGATTTATGTTCTGGTCCGCATCAAAAGTGCAATCCTGGTTACAATTTTTTGGTGCTAACCAGCCAACCGCCCAGAGGACCAATTTCAGTTCGATCGAGATGTACCCTTTATATCAGCTAGATAAACTAAATCTACGTAATAGCAGATGTGTAAGCATAGACGCGATGACAAGAGTTACTGATTATGGAAAAGGTGTAGTCTAAGAAAAAATCGTGTATCCGACTTCTTCTTCTTCTTACTTCTTTTGACTAAAAACTACAACGTAATTAGGACCAAGCGACATTTACTTTTGCTGGAGGCGTAAAATTCTAAGCACGATTATTTCTTAGACTTTATTTTTTCTACTTTTAATAACTTTTGGCGCGGTTTAAATATACACAATAGTTTTAACTTAAAGCACAGATACGTTTTAAGCTGTAAAATTTTGTATTTTTTCGTTTCTCGCTCAAGTCTTTCATTAATTGAAGGAATTTACGGAACGTGAATGGAATTTATATATCCGCGTTTTTAAAAATGAATGTGAGTAAATTTCTAAGTGTCCACGGGTGAGAATATTACTGCGTAGGTACTTAAAAAATCTGAACATTTTGTGGGTCTCAAACGCGAGTCAAATATCTGGGTCTGGGAACATCTCGATCGATCAATCGAACTATGGGCCCTACACCGTGACGGCGTACCATCGCGGCGTTGCCGTAGACCCAGCATTCGGGCGCGACTCGGTCATCCCCGCCGCCGCCGCCGCCGCAGAACGGCAGCCGCCGGCGCAGGCGGCGCAGCCCGCGCGTCCACAGCCAGGCTGAAGTCGCTGCAGTGGTCGTGGCGGTCACGGCGCGCGTCAGCATGGCCGAGGCGGCTTCGGGGAGGAATTGGAATAGCGGCGTGGCTGACGGTTCTTCCTACCATACCACAGTATAAGAAGTCTTTATGAGGAGTCTGGTTACCGGTGACCTATCTTCGAATAGTTTTTTAACTCGCGTTCGAAATTCGAGATATATATAAGCCACATCTTGTGCGACAGACGAGTACTTTTCGAGTATCGCTGCTGCGTTTTTAATTTGTGATTTTCGCAAAAAATGTGTGACCACGCTTATTAAGTACCTAACGTCCACTTGGATACAGCGAGAATAGGTATACTTCGGTATCGTAATACAAATACCCTATACATATAAATAAATACAGGTAACCTAATAAAGATTAGGTAATAGGTACCTACACACATTTAGACTACTCATAGACAAAAATAGTGAAACCGCTAGTACTTTTTACGAAATGAACTATACCTGCCCTATTAAAATCACGCCGTATCACTGGATTCCTTTAGATTATTTTCGAAAAGTCCCAACCTGGACACAATGACACAAACGTCAGACCATTTAACGATTATAATAATCCAATTTAAGGTTGGCTAATACTTCCTAATTATGCAGTTTAGAGAACGCCTCAGGGAATAAGTTGGGTCGCTAGATTAATCTCGCCTATGAAGTATGAATATATCACCCTATTGAATATTTAAAGGGTTGAATTAAATTTCTAGATAACACGTTATTCAGAACATAAATAAGCCTAAAACCTGAGAATAACTAAATTTTAGATGAGGTTTACGCATTTTGTAAAAAACATGGTAATCCTTTTATCTGATAATAAGTTCAAATACAAATGAGATAGAGGTAAAGAATGCGCCGTCTAAAGTATGCGTAATCCTTATATCGGTGCGGTATCACGTACAAATATGCTCAGCAAATATTGGCCAAACGGCATTGGAAGGTACTAGATACAAGTAACTACAGATACAAGCGTTAGAACTACTGGGAGTTTGAAATTTTTAAAGTACGTAGTGTCATGCTGATCTCATACTAGGCGTAGGTAGGTAAACATCTAGGTTCTAGATCAACGTAAAGCATTTGGTTAATACGATGCATACATTATAGTTGCATAAATATTACTTTGCGTGGATGTCGGATATGATACCATCAATTTTCAATCAAACAAAACTTAGCAAAAAAAATCTCGTTTGGTTTAATATTTAAGGGTAGGTATGTGTAGGATTTTTAGGAAAAGATACCCCTTCGTCGGTTGTCTATAAGAAAAATCTGATTATTTATGGACAACCGACAGCGTAGTTTTTCGTTTGAAAATTCACATAGAAGTTTTTTTTTTTATACTACGTCGGTAGCAAACAAGCATACGGCCCGCCTGATGTTAAGCAGTCTCCGTAGCCTATGTACGCCTGCAACTCCAGAGGAGTTACATGCGCGTTGCCGACCCTAACACTCCTCTCCCTCGAGCTCTGGCAACCTTACTCACCGGCAGGAACACAACACTATTAGTAGGGTCTAGTGTTATTTGGCTGCGGTTTTCTGTAAGGTGGAGGTACCTCCCCAGTTGGGCTCTGCTCTAGATCTGGAATGACATCCGCTGTCCTGTGCCCTACCACACAAGGCGAGATGTCATTCACAGTGCCCATACCTCTCCTTTGGACGTAGTTTAAGGACATACCCGGGTCCAACGCCGCATAACAGTCTTAACAGCCATTGGAAATCTCGTTCAATTATTAACCGTATTGCCGCGCAATAAATTCCAAATTCAAACTGAATTTTCAATGGCTGTTACGGCCAGTATGCGTTGCATGAACACGATTCTGTTATCCACTAAAGGGATGTGACATATCTGACTAAAAATTTAAGAAACGGATGTTTCAAACGCCTAATTTATTGGGTCAAATTTTGATGATATTTCTTGTTGTGTGGTAGTAACCAGAAAGCCAAAAATATCATCAAAATTTACAAACACTGTCAAAAATGTGCTCAAAGAAAAGGATAAAAACGCTATGATATTGACCCGATTGCAATTGACAGTAATCATATCCGACTTTTATAAGTATGAAGGTTCCTTGGCACTTGACACAAGGAGGGGTGAGATAGTACCTCAAACTGAGGCCACGCCATGGCCATATTAACGCCGTGGTTGTTGGCCCACCACTTCAGGTCCTTTTGGTGGTCCGCGTTGTTTATCGTGTGGTGGAACTCCTCGTAGATTTGGGGTAATCTGGAAACGATGGCAAATGGTTTTATGCAAACAGAAAGAAAGGCCGAAACATTATTGGAGGGTCTCCTTGTATATTTTAGCAGACTCAAACAAAACAATAATTTAATCTTAAATCTTAGAATCAACATTGGGCAGCTCACAGCAGCATGCCAGCAAGTGATTATGAAGAGATAGAGACAAAATTTTGGTTCTTGTTCAACAATGTGGATTGCCATTAGGCAATCTTATTAAGATGGTGGACGAAACTTACCTGCTCGCAATCCAATAAGATAGTTAAACATAATCGGCACAGCTTCAGACATAAGGCAATGGAAGAAACGGTAGGACATTGTCAGGGATAACTCAATGAGGAGAGTACTCACGTAGGCTCCTGACTGATGTTGAGGCACTTGTGGAAGCTGAACAGCACGTCCTTGAAGAAGGTCAGCCGATGGGCTTCCATCTGTTGACACCTATCGAAGACACCGCTCATGTCCTCGATGTATCGAGGATTGTAGGCGGTGATCTCGGCGAGAGCCGCTTGGTATTTCTCTCGGGACTTGGACACTTCCTCGCGGCATTTGGATACGCGCTCCGCC
Source organism: Cydia strobilella (assembly GCF_947568885.1). Taxonomy (NCBI): domain Eukaryota; kingdom Metazoa; phylum Arthropoda; class Insecta; order Lepidoptera; family Tortricidae; genus Cydia; species Cydia strobilella. The sequence continues at coordinate 16,269,158 of NC_086054.1, forward strand.
ATTTTCTTAACCTGTAACATAGAAAAGGGATAAGATTAGTTACGGGAAAATAACCAATAAATAAGTAGGTGTTAGTACATAGCGCGACTTCGAGAAAGATGTTTTGGCGCCGACTCAACATTACTTAGGCATACTTACATTAGTTTAAGAACTTAGTTATTAAGGTTAAATGAAAAAGGTATATTATTTTTTGCTTTTCAGTTTTTTCGGCGGTTTAATTTTTCGCTAAAAAGTTTTTGATCGATCGGCGTTTGTGGATATGACAATCGTTTGCTTGTCATCATGGAGACTATATGTCATATTTAGCTACGGCTCTAGTACACTTTTTGCTAACAAATAGACATAAATATATTTCGGTGGTTTCTGGTGCAAATTTTTACGCAAGAATATAAAAGTAGACTGAAAATTGAAATAATACATAAAACAATCGCATATATGTATACAAAACCAATTAACTCCTAACTCACTTTTGTTTACGCACAACAAAGACATGAAACCGTACTTCGCAAACTTGCCAATTTATCTTAACACAATGAAACAGTGCACTCAATGGCCTAAACTCAAAAGTGTGTCAGTCGAAACTGGACCACATCCAACTCCCGGCGGTTCTTGATTTACAGATCGCACCGAAATCTGGGCCAGGAAATAAGTTTTCAATTGGTAATGCCGATTGGATTTAATTTATTTTTAGCCAAAATTTCGCTTGCAGTCTACATGCAGTGGACCGTTTTTGATAAATGAAACTGCATTATGTGATTATTGATGTACCGACGGAATTTTCCAATATGGCTGATTATATCACATGGAAATTTTTTAACTCCTTTGGTGAACTTTTCGTAATGAAAACACCCTTGAGTTCTTCCAGATTTTTTCCAGGAGTTCCCAAGAACTTTCAACCCTTTGAAAACTTTCTTTAATTTGCATTATTCGTAGTTATCGCGTGTTATGTAATGTTATGTAAACTAAGCTACAAGTAACTGCGGTTGTAAAATTAGCATAATACCTAGATACATGTTTCTACAGAGTGGAAATATCATGTGATCGATTATTTAAACTAGATAGAAAGGATTTTTTTATAAATAGGATGATTTTTGAGGGACTCTTGAGACTCCTAATTTGGTCACGTGATATTTTTTCATAACCGGACAACATTGTTATAACAACTGAAATACACAGCTGCCAGAGAACTGTCAACAAGCATAATTGAGTCGCTTAACTTCAGACTCGGGTAAATCCATCTGTCAGATTATTAAGAAAAGGTAATAGGATAGTTGCTGAGAGGGTCGAATGGATTTACCCGAGTTTGAAGTTAAGCGACACACGGCGCGATTTGGGAAATGAATTAGAGATTAACTAGATATGAAATAGTAAAAATATGTGACGTCCCACGGGTAAAGGTACCTTCTGGCGGTTGGAGCTTACGCTATTATTAACACCGCTCCAATTAATAAGGGATGGCTCCAGCCGCCATAAGGTACCTTTTGCCGTGAAATGTCACATATCTTTACTATTTCATATCTAGTGAATATCTAATTCATTTCTCGAATCGCGCCGGAAATTGTAGATTTTAAATGAGGGCCACATTATTTTGTAATGTTTAAAAAAATCAAACCTTATTGCAATAATGAACACTTCAGATTTAAGCTAACAAACATTTACATGTTGAACATTATCGATCGTATTTATTGGCTTTCCACACTGTGTTAAATATACAAGAGGAAGCAAGTATTTTGGCATAACTTTGACAGCGGGATAACTTTGAAAATGGCAAATATCTACTAAACTAAAAGCACCTTCTACTTTTGCAACAGATGCCTCGGTAACCGGTACAGTAGCTTACCTAAGTGTTACTAAAGTATGAAGTGCTACTGATTTTATAAATATTTGTCATTTTCAAGTTACCCCAATGCACCTTCCTAAGTTCACGTCTTCAACCATGTCATATGCCGACTTTTAGAATTAGATTTGCGTTAAATCAAATGATTCTCCGTCTTCCCATTAAATTCCTCCGCTGCGCGCCACTACGACAATTTCCGTAAACGTAACAACGTAAAGCCAGGTGATAAACTGTAGGAAATCACGAGACCCAGCGGCGTCGACCTACAACCAATTCAATTATACTTTAAGCTCTTAGAGTTAAGGTTTATAATGCGATGGCGAGTTGTGCTAAATGAAGTGGAGGACCCAGACGCTCTGTCTGCGGCCACCCCTCACTGAGCACTAATTGGATGCCGTTTTGAGATAAATTAACATAAAAATGAGCTAATTTAAAGTGGTTATTAAAATGGATCCATGTGCAATGGTTCGGTGTGCAATTATCAGAATTTGGTATTGTAATGTATGAAGTATTGCTTTTATGGTTAATAATTATTCTGTTTTTTAGGATTGTGCTAAGATACGTCGATTAGAGATTTCTTTACTGATTTTATCTACTATTGCAAATAGGCGCAATACGTACATTAAAAATCATAACTTTCTTCTAATTTTTATTACTTTTATTAAATATACAAATTGCCAACTAAACACAACCTCACTCTATGATCCATTATTTCCAGATTCTTCGTAAATTAGGGATTATATGTGTCTAAACCCAACTAGCTTATAGCTACTACATTATATACATAGCGTATCAGCATCTAGATTTAAGTACATGAACAGGGATAATCTTGCGCCAACAGACCGCATGTAGGTACCTACTTATAAGATTTCGACGACCGGTCTGGCCTAGTGGGTAGTGACCCTGTCTGTGAAGCCGATGGTCCTGGGTTCGAATCCCGGTAAGGGCATTTATTTGTGTGGAACAGATATTTGTTCCTGAGTCATGGGTGTTTTCTATGTATTTAAGTATTTATATATTATATATATCGTTGTCTGAGTACCCATAACACAAGCCTCCTTGGGCTTACCGTGGGACTTAGTCAATCTGTGTAAGAATGTCCTATTAAAATAAAATAAAAGACTAAAATGCACTCCCTCAAGGCCTCAAGCAAGTATATTTATTCTAGGACATGAGCTTCTAGTTATAACCAATGTAATAGCATGTGAAACAGAATTCGGGGTTCATTACTGGGACTTTAGGTAGGTATTGTAGGGACATCAGACATTGTTAGCGACATCACATCTTTACACACTTACCAGTAAATGGCGCTGCGAGAACAAAACAATGTTGCATTAGTGTTTCACCTTAGTACGATCTCATTTGGCACTAGAAACTACTTTTAAAAAAATTGGTTGGTCAAGCTCTGCGTTTTAATTTTAATTTCAGTATTTTTCTTCTTATTTGCCTAAACAATATCGGAATATTGGTTCCTCATAGGAGTACCTACATTAATTCAAATCCAATTTTACTTATGTCAGAATTCAACCACAATTTGAAAAAATAGTGAGTCGTTTAAAGGTCTTCTTTATTCACCCATAACAACTTGTTTTTACAGAAAGCCGTGTGAACATAAATAATCGTACTTTTTCTTCAAACCGTTTGTCTCCAAACAGACAACGAAATAAAGAACGCTGCAAACTTGTTTCATTAGTCTTATTATGTTGTCTCTTAACAATAAGTACCTACTTTTAACGACCTCACAAGAAACAGTAAAGTTATTCGTACAACCTGCTATTTTATTTAATACGTGACAGCAGAATTATTATTATTATTAATGGCAGAGGTGGTCTAAGAAAAATACATGCTTCCATTTTGAAAGCTGAAGTAGATGTATAATGTATAACCGTAGATTATACACCGAGTTACAAAATTTCATGGAAGTACCTACCTATGAACGAATTCCTACATAAAGTGGCTATGCGATTTTGCGGCCGGGTGTACGGTCTCGAAAATTATGCAGTAAGGTTGTCAAAAGTCTACGTTTGATAATTTATTAACCTCAATATATGGACCAGTGGTTTGTTTACACTTTGCACCTCTTCTGCAAACAATAATACTTTGGTGCCATAAATGACAGTCTCGGCCATGTTCGATAACTGCAGCAATATCCTAAGGCATCTCAATGACATCGGAATATCGTATTGTTACGAATGAAACAATGGCTCATAACTACGAGTATGCGAGTAAGGTACAGCGTACCTTACACGTGCGGAAGGATTTGTGCCATATACAAGTCTGATTGCGGTAAATTTGCATATTTTTTTATATTCTATATTTTGAAATTTATAATCGCTTGGGGCCGTGGGGACCTAGCGTCTATGAGGAGCTGGCAAAGCGCTTTATAGAGGCTTCTGGTGACCAATATTTTGCCCAGCGAATCAGCATTGCCATTCATAGCGGGGCAATGCGGTCAGCCTTCTGGGCACCCTACCGAGCGACTTCGACTTAGTGCAATTTTTTATTTATAAGTTTTTAAGTTTATAATAGTAGACATACTGGATTGAAGCCATTATAACATAACAATCGGCTAAGTAACTAATTGGCTAACAATTCAAAAGAGTAGAAATAAAGCATTAGACAATTGCCTAACAAAAAGAAACAAGCGTCTTTACGCTTTTGAGAATAATTTCGCTAAGCGCTCCCTTGACAGTGATTGTTCGCATTGATAATCGACAAACATCCGCAATGCCTCTCTTTGCCGTCGTAGATATGTATCTTGATATCTATTTAGCTTAGAAACATCGATGTCTTAAATACTAGACAAAAAGAGAATAATTTGAAAATTGTAATAACCAGGAAACATCTCTACGATCAACAACAGGACTTCGCTTTACGCTATCACTAATCCAGACTTAATCATACATCAGTCAGTAACGCGTCACATATGCACGTATATGATATGTAAAATAAATACACGTGCCTTTGTGAGCACCCTAGCTGCCAGCCGGCTTGAAGCGTCATCCATCAAGAACGCCAACTAAGCAGTCCTAGGGCTGTCACACATTTTTTTCATTATATTTGGAGTGACATCTGACGGATTAGCTGTATACAAATGCTATTTTTACCACTTTATTTTACTTTACACACTAGAAAATTAAAATGATAAAATAGGTTGGGCATACCGGGCAAAGTAATTAAAGTATAATTAATAATACAATAAATTAAGTGGAATGTGGATATACGATACTGTGGATACACAAAGAAACATTGAGCGTCTGTTGTCAGTGCCTACTTTGAAGGAGATCGCCCGCTGGTAGAACAAGCTCACAATAAAGTAACATGTTTTACATAAAATTAAATCGATTCGATTGAGAAAATAAAAGTTTTGACATTCACGAAGAATAGTAGGTTGTGTTACAAGGGAGCAAAATGACATATTTAGGGCGAGGGCGTACATTGAATCCTAAACGAAGCGAAGGATTCTATAATAGAATCCCGAGAGTAACGAGGGATTCTAAAGTAGAATCCTGAGCGTAGTGAGGGATTCAAGTGTGTTACGCCCAAGAAGGAAATCATTTAGCTACCATGTGACACATACAACTTTTCACATCACCTATGAGGTAATTATAATGTTTGAAAATATTATTTAAGCTAAAAAAATAATGTGCAAAAAAATGTAAAAATAGTGTCCCAGAACAGAAAAGTGTTACTTTGATCCCTCCTAGCAGGGAAGAAAAGTGCCACTTTGATCCCTCCTAGCAGGGAAGAAAAACCCCTTTTTCGAATTGGTGATGTGAAAAGTATATTAATTGAAGGGTTACGAAGGTGCCTGTTGGCAACCCTGATATTATTTCAGTTCGCCTGATTGATTATCTCTATCATCGCGAAAAGCATGTTCGTTCACACCTAGGCCATTTATAAATAGTTTGTTGTTTACAGAATAATGTTTTGAGGAAAGCAGATTTCGAAAATACTATAATTGATATAAACAGTTGGGTAGGTACAACCAACTTTATCCATCAAGAAACGTTGAAACAAAAAACTAATTTCGAACGTAAACCGGTCACCAGTAACCATCTGTCGATAATTCAATACGATATTAACTACTGTATTGCTTATGTTTGCTACTTTTACACTATTTTCGGACTTAGCTAACTCTGCACAGACTTTGACAAAGTGTTCGTCACCAAAAACGTCACATTTCTATAAAAAAACGACATTCTATACCTACACCCGTACAATGAGTCACTAACAGTGTCAAAACTGACATTTACTCTAACGTCTACGTAATTTACTTTCTATACATCTCGCTCGCACAAATATGTCAGTACGAGCGAGATGCATAGTAAGTTACGTTTACGCTAGAGTTTATGTCAGTGCCGAGTGCCGAATGATGGTAGCCGTACTTGTCACGTCAAAGTGGGTGTTGAGTTAGCTTAGACAGACTGTAACTCAGTCAATTAATCCTTTTCGTAAGCTGAATGTAGAGGGCAGCCCTACTGATCTATTCGAAGCACGTCTAAATGAGATTCAATAAGCCTACAAAGCTGGCGTATCGCAACACCTTTGTCAGATTTTATTGACTATCACTTAGCGGGAGTGGGTACGGTGGCGAGTGAATTGAGCCCATGTTGAAAGGTTTTAGGAAGAATACGAAACCTCAAATGGACTTTTTTCAATAATATTGTGCTACATCAGTCCCGTTAGAGGCTATTTCAGATTCATCTAAACTACGACCTCGGAGCCATGGCTTTTTACATTTCTGGAAAACGTAGTTTTCAAATTGCTTGTGAATGTAAAGTTTACGCGATATTCACGAGAACTTTTTTAACTTTTTGGAAACATTCTGCAACCTGCATATTATCAGTTCGAAAAGCGTGGCAAAAATATAGTCTTGTTCAGCCGTTTAAAGGCCAGGCCCCGTAGACAACATGCCAATCGCCAACGCTCCGTAGCGAACGAAACGCAACTGTCACTGTCACACTAATATAGAAGAGTGATAGAGAGACACAAAGCGATTGTCACCTTGGCTGGGCCGCCAGATATCCCTACTGATCTATACGAAGCTCCTAAATGAGATCCAATCAGCCTACAATACCTCGCGTATCGCAACACCTCGCGCCTTTGTCACATTTTATTGACAGCCGCTAAGAGAGTGGGTACGGTGGCGAATGAAACGGTATTTAGGAAGAATGAAGAGGGTCCATTCGTGTCGCTTTTGTTAATTGTGGAGATAAATCGATGTCTTTAAAATGACTACCTATTTAGGTTTGTATGACAAGGAGTAAATTTTTTAACTACTTTTCGTTATTAAAAGCGAAGCCCTTTTTAAACTTTACTATTAGAAAGGTACTTTTACGTGTATTTTTAAAATAAGAAGGTATTTTCCTTTTACATGTGATTACAAATATTACAATATCTCAAGAAATCCTCAAAATGCACCAGAAGCTATTTACAGTTTTACAAACACGTCACAATTTTAAAATCATGCCGAATTCATTCCGATGCAGAATTTAATTTTGACATCGCAATGCAAAGCATGCTCAAAGAGCATGATTATATAAATGATAGTTCAAGTTGAAAGTTCGCAATAGGACCCCGAGTATGGTCATGGAAGCGGGCAGGTGCCGGAATACAATTTCCTAGCTTGCCGTTTGCCGGACGCTTTCTAGGTCAATGTGAGATATTAATAAACCACTTCTTTCAGGGTTTCGATGTGTGTAAATATGGGTTGACGTGTACACATTTACGACGTGACATCGTTCTAAATATAAATGACGAGGGGACCGCTCCCGGTAAGAGGGAGAGGAAATGCAATTTACTTACAAGTACGATTGTCTTTATCCCCTTGGATGTGATATTATTGGTACAGGGCTCGGAACCGGTATTTTTAAAAAACCCCGAAATAGCCCAATATTTTGAATTGTTTTATGCTCATTACGTAGGACTGAATCATGTATTTAGGAAACAATTTTGCATTATTAAAACGTCCCATTAAAAATGAAATTGTAAACAAAAGAACTAAAAAGAACGTTATAATACCGTTATTTTTGTATGGAGCAAATACCGGTTTCCGACCCCTGTATTGGTACCCTAAGGATAGATTTCATAGGGCAAAAAATTATAGCACTCATTATTAGAACGAAGAATTTATTTGTTAATTTACAAGTCATCAAGTAACGTAAGAAATTCGTAGGTTTACCGTAAGTCTTGTTAAGGATAATTCTGTACCTGAGCCACGGAAACCAGTGTTCAATCGTGTAGCGCTTCCGTTACAAAGCGATTCATTAAATCTCCGCGGAGAGGCGGAGAGTGTGGAGCGAAATATGATTACACTAAGTATTGCTGTCACTTTCCATCAGGTGATTACTTGATTAGTTTGTAAAAGTTACGAAAATCCTGGTACCAAATTGTCAACACACGCTGAAGTCAATCTATTTAAAGCGGCGCTAGAGAGGGCGACCTTGGTTGAAAAAAAAGTTTTATTTTCATATGTTTATACGCGGTGTCACTGTATCTCGGTCATAAATTAAAGTAGAGGGGAATTAAACCTGTTTGAGTGGTAAAAATATCAGTTTTATTATTACTGCCATTTTAAAAACCTCTTGAATACATTTAAGAGATTAAAAATTTAAAGTATTGTATGTTGTAAGCTCGTATATATATATATATATATATATATATATATATATCTTAATAGGTATATTTTGTATATCCGGATTAAACTTATAATAAAAGTGTAAGAACCTGGTTTTCTTAAATGACTTTCGTGTAAACAGGTACAGCATACTGAGTTATGCAATTTTCTAGCGCAACGCAATTAGCTGCTCAAGAAATCAAAGAAAATTCTTTCTGCACTTAAGATCAAGGAATACGGGCAGTCTTTCCACGTACCTTTTTTTTTTCTTTTTTTTTAGCCTACTTTGGTGTCCCACTGCTGGGCAAAGGCCTCCCCTCGTTTTCTCCACTCGAGCCTGTCATCGGCATTTTCCTACCATTTGGGGTAGAATGCGTCCATTCTATACAGCAAAAAGCAAAATCCGCCTAAACTTTAACGTTTCGTTTTGTCCCTATATAAATGCCGGTAATGAACAGAACAGAAACGCTAAAAGTTTACAGATCGCATGTCTGTATAAGATGTATAAGATTATACAAACGCATTATTACGTTATACAAAGATTATTCAATTAATGTTGCGTATAGTTACCAGGTATAATAACTTTCGTAACGCAACTCGCAAAATTAAGATCTTATAAATAAATAAATAAATAAATATTATAGGAACATTCTTACACAAATTGGCTAAGTCCCACAGTAAGCTCAAGAAGGCTTGTGTTGTGGGTACTCAGACAACGATGTATATAATACTTATACAAACACTTAAATACATAGAAAACATCCATGACTCAGGAACAAATATCTGTTGTTCATCACACAAATAAATGCCCTTACCGGGATTCGAACCCAGAACCATCGGGCTTCATAGGCCGGGTCACTACCCACTAGGCCAGACCGGTCGTCAAAATCTTATGGTTGAACAAATTAAATCGTGTAATAGTAGATTGTTAACCAAGGGATGAAAGGCACTCATTTCTGCCGAGGTATTTTGGTGCTCGAACGCAGTGAGAGCGCCAATAGTCCGAGGCAGAAATGATGCCTTTCACCCGAGTTAAACACTCTACTTTTCATTTCGAATACAAGGAAAGTAAAATGCATGTGTTTTTTTTAAAACATGACAAGTATACATTTTTATAGTATTTCTTGAGGGTACTTTCAATTAACAATTCAGGCAAAAGTATCGTTATTTATGGAATGGAGAGTCAAATATTAGAATGGAAATTGTATAACAAATCCATTTAAACTCAAATTTCAATTGCGTATCGTAAAAAAATTAAAAAAATCGTACTTCGAACGTAAAATGCTCTAGTGCAGACACGTATCATTTTCTGCACACCTTTTAGAACAACAATGACCCTCTTTCAGAGCATGAGAAATGAAAAATATTTTTGATGCTTCTTCACGCAAAATGTTATTATTTCAGACACAGTACCAGCCTGACACCCCTTATCTTATCTACCCCTGGCTTTTCTTTAATGACTCCAATTAATCGTCTGGATAAAGTGCTAGATTACCGCGGGACCACTAAGCACAGATAAAAAAAATAATCCCGACCGTAAATATGTCAAAATACGCAGCTGTTAGTTAAGAAGTGCCGCATTTTAAGTTACAACATTATCTAGGTAATCAGGACAAAACCTGGAAATCAATCAGACTTTAGAAATCGCATCTTCGGTCGAGTCTTCTAGCAAAAACAAAATGATAAGTAGTAAATTTTACTCATCGATTTATTCTTCATGTCCAATAATCTATGTGCTAAATTTTATTATGCATTGTACATACAGTTGTGCCGTTCCCGGTAACATTCCCCATTTTGTATGGGGAAATTTCTCGCTTGGTAACATTTCCATACAAAATGGGGAATGTTCCCGGGAACGGCACAACTCTAATTGTACATAATGATGATATTAATGGTTACCTACGAATAAACACTTAAACGCATCGTAAATGGCATAACTAACAGCAAAGACCTTGGATAAAACAAATAGGAAACGCAGCGCAGTGGAAGCAGAGCGTAACAGTCCCCGATACTGTTACATTACAAATTGGACACGTGATTGGTTCCCAATCATTTTCACACCGCACTTCATTTACCCGGGCACGTGATCTCGTTGACAAACGAATGTGCTATACGCGTATTGATTACTGAGAACCGTTGGTTTTAAATGAAAATATATTTTCCATCTTTTAAAACGCGGAAGGTTACCAAAGAGAAGAATAATATATGTTGTTATTTTCTAGCTGCCCAAACATCAAAACTTGTCAAAACAAATGCAATTTTGATTTGTCAAAATAGATATTCAAAATAAGATGGAATTGGAGACCTTTTTATAGGCCTCTGGGCAGCTAAAGGTTATTGAAATATTTTAAGAATTATTTTGTGTAGACAGATTTTAAGTACTTCAAGGAGGGTCCAATATTCATTTGGTGTATAAGATGAAAGATCAGAATTAAACAATATTTTTTAGCTTACAGAGAATATGTAAAACCTTATGCACCGTTGTCAACCTATGCTAATATTTTTCATGTTATGAGCTTATGACGACAATTCACTAAAATTTTAAATGCGCGAACCGATTTAATTTCGTCTTCGTTGAACAATGAAGCAATCAAACACCGCTGTCTCAAAACCGCTCAAAGTTTCTCTAAATTCAATTAAAGAGCGCTGAAAACTACGCCCATTTAACGTTCTGGGATAAGCTTAATTCAAGTCGATTCGGAAGGCACAATACGAGCCAATATCTAGTGCTGTATTTGGCTCGCTATTCTAAAAGTAAATACTGACTAAAATAAACTTTGCGACAGACAATATACTCGAGATATTGACAGTTTGCAAACAAAGTTTTATCTCACAACGTTCAAATTGAATTTATGTAACATGCATCGACTTATAAGCAACCGCATTTAACATATGACAATTTTGTGCATTGACTTGATGATTCCCTAAATAAATTATTATTGATTTTATTTTAATAAGTATATATAGCAATGATATTTAACTTTGTGATAGTCCTGGCATTGCTATTTAAGTAACTACTTTTTTTTTACAATGTACGAACACAACTTTGTCACGATGGGCCATAAACAGCCACTTTGCCATATCGTGCACAGTATATGGGCCCAGGTGGGCAGTTTTATTTTGATAACTCTGTGAGACACGGTTAGTTCTTATATGGAGTGCACGGGTGAAGGGATTATTTACCTATATGGCCCGCACGAATAGGACCGGCAGAGCATCCTACCTTATTATTATTAACCTATACCAAAATCGGTATAGGTTAATAATAGGTTTTTGTTCATTTCTTTAGAAGTAAAAACTCAAATTTGAATAGAGGAAAAATGTGGCGTATGATGTTTCATCTTAATGGATAGAAGAAATTGTCTGATGGTTTAATAAATGTTAATTCACCATGATTTTTGGTATTAATACTGTAATGGATCTGTTCAATACTCTTCCGGAGTAAACAATTGGGATTGAACACACGATATAATACTAAAAACGATAATTTCAGGTACCACTAAGATAATCTTTATTCTTTTTACACTATGTAAAACCATGCGGCATACCTAACTTGTGGGTCTGTAATGGAATGACTATATTTATATAGGTAATAAAAATGGTAGTCCGCATTTCTGTGACCACCAAGATTCGTATGTTTCTAATGAATTGATTCTTGACTTCAATGCATAATGCAAATTATTCTACGAGCGGACCGAATACCGCCTTTCCGTTATAATTGTTAATAGAATTACAAACGTATTCGACAGCCCATCCAATCCCAAGTCGATATTGGTCCAAACCGCGTCTGCGGTGTTCTCGCGAAAGCGGGCAAGTGTGCCACGGGCACACACCATGGGAGCGTGGGGAAGGCAAAAATGACATTCTTACGATTCCGCGGCGGTTTCACTGCGGCTCGATTAGATGCTTTATTGTTTTGTTGATAACTGGTGTTTGTTACACGGTGTTACTTGAGCCACTGAAAACCTGAGACACCTCAACAGTTTTTTTTAACTCATCTTGAGTATTTATCCTTTAATCCGATAAATATTTAAAAAAACATTCGTAGTTTAGTTTGCTTAACAATTCTATTCGACTGGTAATTCTACACAAGATGCTTCGCCGTTTTAGTGACGTCAAACAATTGCTAGTTACCATCGTAAACACTGTTAACTGACCATTTGCAACCTACTGACCTTACTGCAACGAGATAAGGTTTACCAATGGCCAGTTAAGGGTGTTTCATGAACACCCTTTTCATACCTACTGCTGGCTTTTAATCACCCCTGTCCGACACACGGACCTTTTTAATTACAACTCTTGTTCGTACTCACCGCGGCTTTTATACTGTACCCTGTTTTGATCAGCAAGATTTTGTAAAGCTTTGTGTGGTACAGAGTAATTTGTGCGGTGTTATTGTATAAAGTGCCTTTAAATAGTGCGCTTTTAAAGAAAGGGTTGTTTTTACACCTGATCTTTTGATTGAATGCCAATAAAGATAAAAATGAATGAAATAAAAATGGATTACATTATATCGCACACACTACTGTACCGAAAAACGGCCCTGAGACTTTTTTTTAGGGTTTCGTACCCAAAGGGTAAAAACGGGACCCTATTACTAAGACTCCGCTGTCCGTCTGTCCGTCTGTCTGTCACCAGGCTGTATCTCATGAACCGTGATAGCTAGACAGTTGAAAATTTCACAGATGATGTATTTCGGTTGCCGCTATAGGTAACAACAAATACTAAAAAGTACGGAACCCTCGGTGCGCGAGTCCGACTCGCACTTGTCCGGTTTTTAATTATACAACTCGCTCACGGCGTTTACAGACAGACAGCAGAGGTTTAGTAATAATCGAAGAGATACGAAAACTTAAAAACAACACCTCCACTAGTATCCGTTTAGTGCAATTTATGCGGTTTTATGACAAATGTCATCATTCATCATTATCAAAATAACAGATAATGAGTTGATAAGTGATAAGTTTATATCATTGCATTAATCGATACTGATAATGATTGCTTATCAATGCGAAAGTATTTATATCAGTGGGTGAGGGCTGCGACTCATAGATAATCGGAATTAGCCTACTTAGTGTGTAATTTGATAGGTATGTGTAATCAATGATTGATTTATATATTGCTCGCTACCTGCATTTATTACTTTGAAACTGATCGCGTTAAATATTTAATTATTTATGTTGTTTTTATCTTATAACCAGGCATCGTAAACTGCGAGCGAAATCCATTGAAGTACTAGGGTTGTTACTTAGTCAAGTCAAGTCAAAGTACGTCATTTCAATAGATTTCGCTCGCAGTTTACGATGCCTGCTTATAACTCAACATTATATCAAACGAATCGATACCTACATCTTCAAGACAATACAATTATTTCAATTTTTTCCTTGAGATTCGTGTTTTCTATCGACTGCATGATAAATGATAAATACACGGGACATTACCATCGTGACAGTTTTTTTATAGGAATAGGAACTTCTTTTGGTCGACCACTTGTCACCAAGGTTAACGTTTGCCTCAAGATTCTTGCTACCAAGGTTTGACTGTATGTTATGATTGTTACGTATTTGACAAGGTACATTTTCACCTCAAACTGGACTGAATATTTAACGCACTACTGCAGTCTTATCTACCTTTAGATTGATCTAGTATATAATAATATAGGTATTCGAATACCGGGCACGTAACAGAAAATCATTGGTACGTCAAATATTTATCGTATGGCAAAAAATACGCATAATAATCACAAATACCGAAACATGCCTTGACCGATAAAGTAAAAGTATATCCCATAGCGTGACAGTTATTATTTTTAATTCCAGTTGCAGCTAACCAATCGGCAGCGTCGGCTGGACGGGAGGTGCGGCTGGATACAAAGTGCAACGTTTTAAAAAACAGTATTTAAAGGACTCCTTGACCTCTGTTTTGGAGATAATTTAAATGATATCAAAATCCGGCAATTTAAGGATTTGCCACACTGGATGCATTCTGCGGGCAGCGGTCAGGTCAAACCCGCATTATGTATAAACAACATTGACAGAAACAAGGTCACTAATGGTAATTAAATTTGTATAGTGACACTATTTTTCTCAAGAAGCGATTTCCTGATGATTAGTGCATTTAAACAACACTCCGTTTTGAAATAAAATTATGAAAACGAATTATATCGCGTATAAATATTGAATTTATAATACATCCCGAAGTTTCGAACCCACACCGTTCGTGGTCAACGGGCGACCCGTCACCCGTTCACCCGTCACCCGTTGACCACGAACGCTGTAAAGGGTTCGAAACGTCGGGATGTATTATAAATTTAATATACGCGATATAATCCGTTTTCATAGTTTTATTTCATGAGTAACTATCGCGGTAACCGAAGACAATATTAAACACTCCGTTTTTAGGGTTTTTTTTTTAATTGGTCAGCGCATGAAGTGAATAGTTGAATACGTTATATTGCCAAAGAGGTCGACTACTCTTGCATCCAGAATTGTAAATAATACGACTATGTTATATTTAAAGCTTTTTAAATTATTTTTGCCGCCATAGCTAAAGATCTCGGCTAACCAGCGCTCGCGCACCCAATGCGAACACCCAGCCAGGTGTAGCCTAGATACCACTACTGTACCACATACCAAACGCAAAGTCATAGCGGGAAAAGTACTGCACTTACGCCCGTGTACATGTAAGTTCGGTTACATAACGCACATTCGCGGTCACAAGTGTTACGCGTTGTGATTAGTTTAACACTTGATCTGTTAAGTAGAGGTTGCTGTGGGATTATAAATTTGTGTTATAAGGAGTAGCGTGTAACTGTTAGTCGTCGTCAATAGAACTTGCAAATAATGTAAACAAATATGACTGATTTTGTTAGCGTTTGACACATAACCTAACATTTTTACGAAGGTTATTTTCTCTGAAATATTAATAATTAACACTTAATTTAACTATACATTTTTATAAATAAAATATTGAAGTATAGACCGTTGATAAGGTCATGGTTGTCCTTTTAAAGAGCGAGATTATTATTGACGACGACTTTAAAGTAATATGTAATACTAGCTTCTGCCCGCGACTTCGTCTGCGTGGAGTTAGTAATTTGGTTAGCTTATTTTTTATTCACTACTTTTTATCGTTTCCCCATACAAACTTCCACTCCCCTTTTCATCCTTTCTGGGATAAAACCGACCTATGTCCTTCCCCGGGACTCAAACTATATCCATACCAAATTTAAACTAAATCGGTTCAGCGGTTTAAGCGTGAAGAGGTAACAGACAGACAGACAGACACACTTTCGCATTTATAATATTAGTATGGATATAACACGGGTAAAATCACATCTTAAGCGCTAAAAGCTCTATAGTAGAAAAAACGTTTAAGTAATTCGTGTCCGGCAGTATAAAAATTATGTAACTTTATACGAAAAGATTTATTAAGTCAAGAAAATTATAGATATCTCATATATGTTAACATATTGTATTCAACGTAATACCCAGTAATGTCTATAGATATATAAACGAACAATTAACGAAAGTTTTCGATATCAGTAACATCCGGATTATAGCTACCGATAAAAATGTCAGAATAGCAATAAGACATGACAACTTATCGACGTACAAGTTATTATCGACCGTAATATCGATCGCGTCTTTATTTCGGCTCCAAGCCTTCGCATTCCCTGTAACTGACCGAGCGAAAGCGAAGGTCTCCGTTACAGCTTGGGCAAAAATACTGCGCATTGCAATTCTGAACGGATATTCTTTGGAGCGCCTTCTCCTACTCCTCAAAGAACATCATTCATGATTTAAAATAAACCAATTAAATTATTTAAAATTTACAACTACTATTAAATGAATATAAACTTAAAATTCGATTGAAGCGAAACATTATACCCCCGACAGTAACCAGTAGAGTGGAACGTCAATTGGATTCCAAACTATTATTACGAAATTATTACGCCATTTTAATTGGCCGGTACCTAATCGAGCCTACACGATTAATATTATATCAAATAAATATCCTTACCACGAGTTTGACAATGGCATATTCGCTAGCGACTGCATAAACTCACAATGCATCTCCCTCGTACTCACAATCGTGCAAGCGGGATGCACTGCGTTTCAGTTGACGCAGTCGCTAGCGAGGCGGCGGTGAGGGTAAAGGTGTTTGACTAACAAGATTAAGTTTTTGTTTTCGACGCGGGTGACATGGATTATGGACTGTATTTGTAACCAGTGGCGTAACAAAGGGGGGGCGGGGGCAGAGGGGGCAAGTGCCCCGGGCGCCATCCAAGGGGGGGCGCCAAAATGAGCAAAAGGCAGCAGCAGGGAAACTTTTGTCAGTCGTCAGGGGGCGCAAATTTGGTGACTGCCCCGGGCGCCATATCCTCTAGCTACGCCCCTGCTTGTAACCAAAATGGTAAGACGAGGTGGTACGAAATGTTTTCTTCATACCTTAGTTGACATTGGATTCCATTATTTGATATGTGGTCGAATTAGGAATGCGCAAACGGGCAATCTGTGTGGAAGCAAAAAAAATGTGCTTAAGTTAGAATTGCAAGCGTCAAAACTCAAAGCATAAATACATTCGAACCTTTATACGCAACCTTCACAAATCACAGCGAGTTTAGAATTAGTTTTGCCTCGTTAGTGTGGTGTTTGTTGTGGTTTGGTGTGACATTAAGATTATCGGGAGCGCGGGAAAGGAATGTTGCAAATGCAGTGCAATGTGCGTAAATCCGAAGCGAGTCGGCGATGTGTTAGAACAGAATATAAAAAAGCGAGTAGTAAAAAACGTTACACGAGCATACGATATAGTCATATAAAACATCAAGATTTTCGCATAAAATCTATAAGGTTGTTTCTCATCGATACGCAAAAATACACGCGTCATTCAGAAGTTCATTCAGTAGAAAGAAGGGCGGAAAATTCACCGAGGCAGCATAATAGGTTTAAAAATAGTCCACTCTTCCGTGTACGTTCGGTGCTCGCATGAGGAAACCCTCTGGAACAATTTGAACAGCAGACTCATAATAAGTATTCTTTGTCCGAGGTACATATATGCTGGTACACCATTATCGTACCTATATATAGACGCTGTATTTAGTCAGACGTGGGAAAGCCCCTAGCGTAGTTCCATGTAGTTTTTGGTTTGGTCAGCTTTTGACACCTTTAATCTTCCATCATGGTCAGTATACTTAAGTATCTTCAAAGGTTCTTGATTTAAATCACTTTGAATGGTTATTTTTCTTAGACTGCTGCAATATGGTGGCAAGAAGTCGCGCTGAGTCTCCAACTCCAGATATTTACGTAATAAGATCTCCAAATTGTTGTTCGGTTGACATCAAAATGAATATGCGGAACGTTTTGCGAGAATGTCCACAATACATGGAATCGAATTCACCGAATTTCCTCCCGAGCGTCGAAGAGAAATAGCGCACAATATTTTCGTCGATACGTCTGCTACACTGGACACAGGTTTCATTCCTCTTAGACACAGTCGAATCAAACCAGTATACTTGGGGTTTTCGCACGTCTATTAGTTACTAACGAATTTCGATATCAAGATATACTGGTACCTACGTCCCAGAGCTCCACTTTGAGCAGGTGATGAGAATATACGGTCTGCTTTTGTAGTAACGATCGCCGGAGCTTTAGCGAAGAAGTTCGATTGCTCTCAGAGTGGACGGAGTTGCAACTTGATCGGAGACGATAGAAATTAAGTGCGCGAACGGGGAAAAAATACAGTGTACGGTAGTAAAAGTATAATCGAGTTCTCGAGTAATTAGTACCTATTGTGAGTTGAAATAGGTACGTAAGTGAACTCAATGTAGTATATTTATTAGAAGAAAAAACAAGATGTTATTTCCACCCTTCGCCATCGAGGTCATAAACATCTTAGTCATCGCTGTTCGACGTAATTAATCAACTTTCATCATGGGAGTAAGCTCAAAATCTCAAAAAAAAAAATGCTGGGTATTCCGTAAAAAAACATCATCTTGGCCGAAGGGCATGAAACAGACATTCTTTTGTTTTGGAAGGTTGGTCCAATAGTAAAATTGTTCACTATGCCCTATATATTCACCTCGCACAATATGTCCAAGGGTTGAAAAAATAGCCTATAGGTTTTCGTAGAAATATAAATGACAATAAGAGGTCTAAATGATAATTCTATACCCGGAACCCAGCGGTATAAATGATAAAGCTTTACCAGTCGACAAGTAGCAACATGCATTGAAACTTTATGTGGAGGGTGTAGTGGAGGAGTGTTCGTTTTCATTTATCTGCAGCCTAGACCACTCAGCAATGTTCGCTGACTGGACACATACATAGAACACTAAACTACTCTGCTGACCGTCCATAGAGTACTGTCGTGTCGCGTTAATGTTAGAAAACTAATTGAAAACTTATTAACACACACTTATAACTGCAAATATCCTTAGCAGTGGAATATTGCGTTGGAAGTAATACAGATGAGTAACTAGTTAGTAATTACATCTCATTAAACAGCTCTCGATTGAGTCGAGCGGTTTGACTTGAACCTGTCAATGATGACGTCAAGAGTATGCGAAGATCGCAGTTTGCAGGCCACGGCTTTGAGGTGATGATGCTTTGAATAATATAGTATTTTTCACATAAATTCCATTTCGATTTTATTTTTTACAGAACATACGAATATGAAAATGTTTGGTAGCATTAGTTTATACAGCAACGAAAATAGCTGGTCCACATTTCGTCATATATAGACAATGATTAATGATTATGACAAGTGCTCATCCATTTCAAACGTAGGAATAAATAGTGACATAATGTCAGTAATTTATAGATAATTAATTTTCACAAAAAATCACTATAAATCGCGTGTAAACCACTTGTTTCGCGGCCTAATTAAACCAGAATATCTTTGTAATTTCAATCTGTGGCATGTCAAAGTCCACGTACTTACTTCCAATTTACAATTAAAAGGATACAGTCGTCTACAGTGTGTTTTTCAACTCTCAGAGTAATTACATCTAAAAGTTGCAAATAAACCATATTTCAGGTTGCAAATAGACGACCGGTCTGGCCTAGTGGGTAGTGACCCTGCCTGTGAAGCCGATGGTCCTGGTTTCGAATCCCGGTAAGGGCATTTATTTGTATCATGAACGCAAATATTTGTTCCCGAGTCATGGTTGTAATAAAATAACAAAGCATTCAAAGATAAATAAGTATTTGATATTAAAATACCCGAGACTAATTTGATTGTCGACTTAAATGTTAATATATTTTTCATTTTTTATTGTGGGACGTACCAATTGGCACAATTGGTAACGCATTGGACCGGCAATCCTAGGATGTGGGTTCGAGTCCTACGTTGACCAGAGTTGATCATCGTTGATTATTTCATTGTGATTGACATCTGTATATACAATTTATAGATTGATTGTCGACGTTTCACGGCGGTCACAACAAAAAAGGTAGTCATATGACTATGATCTATAAGTCCTACAAATGCTTCCTGGTATTAAATATAACCTCATCATCATAGCTCACTAACGATCTCTTATACAAGTTATTACCATCTCAATGTCGAAATAAATCACAAGTTAAGTAAACAATATAAGCATTATCATACAGTAGAGGACGTATTACATAAATCTTAGATCATACCGTGTCAGGGCTGAGCGCATCCTATCGTGATTTGTTTGCCTATAGTTTTTGTTTCTAGGCTAGGCATTATCTAGTGCTTAACGGATTATAGTAGTAGTAGTAGTAAATCACTTTAATGTACAAAACAAAAATTGTTAACATGAAATTCATATAAATTTAGGTACAAAGGCGAGCTTATCCCTATAAGGGATTTCTTCCAGCTAACCTGAAGTAAATGAGTAAAAAATTCGAATTAGATAGATAGACAAACTTACAGAACGTACGATAATATTTAAAAAGGAAAACTACAATATTTATGCTTATTATTGTTTACATATTTAAAGTCCAGTCCAATTGTCGATTAAAGTAAATGGTAGTATTTCTGTGCCATGATCTTAATATTTGAAAGTGAAAAGATTTTTTTTTATAAAATATAAATTAATTTGCGTAAATATGCTATTTGCCCGTCATTAAACGGTGAATACATAAGAGTCTCATTTAGTTAAGTGCTTCTTCATTGCCTGGTTTGAAAAAACAGTGTCTCCTTTCTCCTCTTATTAGATACACACAGACAGCTGTTTGATAAAAAACCTCTTATAACCTCTTAAATTACGGTATCGAAGTATAATACAAATTCGCAGCTCAGTGTACCTTATTAGTTTGCATGTTTGGTTGGTATATAATTGTCTTAACATTAATTTCTTTTTTTATTGTTAATTTTGTATGTAACTAACGTATGTATGTATTTATAATATGTATTTTTGAATAATTTAAAGTGTCACGGCTACGTATATATTTTATTTCCTCTCATTATCATCATTGTAGATATAAGCTAAACTTTTATGTTTTTAGAACAGCTGCTAAAAGTTTACTTTAACCCTTGAAGTGGCAGGAACCGCCTCGCGGACAATTAACGTCATTTAAATTTGGAACTTGATTAATTAAAATAAAATCGAAATTCCTTCAACTCAAAAATGACGGATGCCAATTGAAAGGTTAACATTGAACTGAAACAATTGTGAAGGTTGTTTCCTAAGTCAATATTGATTTAATATAATCTAGTCAAAAATTCAAAACAATACTTGTAAGAAGCAATTTCGATCACTCTAAAGACAAGTTTACGTTTATAATTTACTGCACTGGATTAGTATCACAACGTACTATGTGCCTAATATGGCGATAATTATACTCTCTAGCCACCAAGAAACCTATAAAAGCCTTCCATTCCATTGTGGTGAAACAAACATAGGAGCAAATTACGGCACTAAAAGGCCAATCATTGTAATTTATAAATACATAGGACATTCATTTACAAAAAAGCACTGAAAACAACTTAGTCACATGCACATTTTTTTTTCTTAAGTAGTGTCTAAGGTCCAAGTTTAAGTAGAATAATCTTTAATAGAAAAAAACCGACTTCTCAAAGCAATTTGAAATGCCATTTAAATTCTTTTTAACCATAGTGCACTATAAAATAATCAGATATAGTACATTATTCCATAAAGGTAAAGTGCATTTTATCTTGGTCAAGTGTCCAAAGCCTCTATAAAAACTAGATTATAAAAAAAAAAAAAATCTTGGTCAAGTACGTCAATTGTTCAATATGAATGGGATCGTAATTAATTATAATGGCGCCCGCGTCGATATGCTTTTGTACTGTCACGTTGTGACACTTAACACTTGAATGTGTAAGCGACTAGATGACGCCTTTTCAGTTATAGAAATAAACCGGACGCGGCTTTTTAATGGGGAGATTCTTTAAGAATTAACTTAATTCAGAATCAAGATTCTAAAATGGGACCCAAATACATCTAGTAAATAAATATTGATATTATAGTATATATTGTCTGATATATTTCAGTTCGGATATGTTGGCAGTTTGTGGTAGTGGATTTCTTAGATATGTTTCAATGAAAACTCATCATCTTCGTCGCGTTGTCCCGGCATTTTGCCACGGCTCATGGGAGTCCTGGGGTCCGCTTGGCAACTAATCCCAAGAATTGGCGTAGGCACTAGTTTTTACAAAAGCGACTGCCATCTGACCTTCCAACCCAGAGTGGAAACTATGCCTTGTTGGGATTAGTCCGGTTTCCTCACGATGTTTTCCTTCACCGAAAAGCGACTGGTAGTTATCAAATGATATTCCGTTACATAAGTTTCGAAAAACTCATTGGTACGAGCCGGGGTTTGAACCCGCGACCTCCGGATTGCAAGTCGCACGCTCTTACCGCTAGGCCATCAGCGCTCTCACCGGCGTTTCAATGAAGATTAGGATTTCAAAAAATAAGACTGAACAAAAATCTATAGTGAACAAAAATACTATATGATAGTGATGAATCCAGAAAATAAACATGGTGGAAATTTTTAATCCGCTAGAAGGTATACCTATTTCACTGGTGCCTTTTATTAAGTAAAGCTAACTCTTAACCGCGGAAAATGGCGAGAAATCGTACGGCATGCAACATCTGTGCCTGATGTCAGCAGTTGACCACTACACTCTGCAAAGAGTATTTAAACGACAAAGAAGAAGAAGAACTCTTAGTAGTCACATAAAATGTATAATTTAGTTTTTTCCCATGAAAGGGTTGTTTTATCCCATGGTTACGAAGCTCAACTAAGTGGCTTCTCATTATAATCACTTTTTGTACGATTTTCGGCTTTATTTTTAAACGTGTTGTGTGTATGAATCAAAAGGAAAAATTGTAAAAGAATGTTTCTTATTTTCATGGCTATTTACACCGGCTACGACGCACTAATGTAAATTTAATTTTCTACGCACGCATTTCATACGAATCCATGGGTCAAAGATGAGAAGCTAATCGTTAAGTCGAAATACGTCGTGGATTGGAATAAGAGCGGAGTTCAGAAACAATGAGAATGAGAGCCGGATTAAGGAGGATTTAAGCGTGGTCGGCCCCGGACTTTTATACAGACTTTCCCCGACTTTGTTACTCGTACAATACTTGTTCTCAAATGCAAGAAGCGTAGAAATTTCTTTGTGATTTCGAGATTAAAAGTAAAGTAAAATTTACTTTACTTTACTCATAATGTTGTTGGAACTCGCGACTGCAAGTTACCAGCCCGCCCTCTTACAAAGCAGGGTTTTTTCGTTTATTAGGGTTCCGTACCCAAAGGGTCAAACCGGGACCCTACTACTAAGACTTCGCTGTCTGTCTGTCCGTCTGTCTGTCTGTCTGTCCGTCTGTCCGTCTGTCCATCTGTCCATCTGTCCGTTGGTCACCAGGCTTTATCTTACGAATCGCGATAGCTAGACAGTTGAAATTTTCACAGATGATGTATTTCTGTTGCCGCTAAAACAACAAATACTAAAAACAAAATAAAATAAATATTTAAGTGGGGCTCCCATACAACAAACGTGATTTTTTTGCGTAATGGTACGGAACCCTTCGTGCGCGAACCCGACTCACACTTTGCCGGTTTTTTTCAATATAATTTTGCATTTGGTCATTTTAGAATCTTGAAACTTTACATAGACGGTTCCAAATTACGACCTACGTTGGCCACGTTTTTAAATCTTTCCTCCTGTACTTGCAAAAAAATAATTATTGTAAACATTATTGATTACTTGTAAGTTTGATTCGTAAGGTCACACATGGTTTATAAAATAATTATACAAGTGTTTGGTAACTACTAACGTGTGTACGTATATTGGAGTTGGTGTTGGCAGTACCACATCAACTGTTTTGACTTTTGGTAGGCCTTATATCGTTGAAATAAGGTTTAGTTTAGTTCAGGTTTAACGTATCTAGTAGAGTAGACACACTACTTTTAACAATTTAAAGTATATGTGCCATTTTCAACCAAAAGGGTACTTATTGTCGCTTGTCAGTAAGGCGCTATTTCCATATAGTTTCAATTAGAAATCAACAAGCGACAATGTGGTACCTTTCGGTTGAAAACGTCACATATATTAATAACGGGTCACTCACGTATTTTAAGTAGAAAAACGCTCGACATGTTTCACTCCGTACCGAGCAGTGAAACATGTCGAGCGTTTTTCGACTTAAAATACGTGAGTGATCAGTTATTAATATATTTAATATGTCTGTGTCTCACGGAAGTTTTGTTATTATAATTTAAAGTATACTCAGCGCGTTTTTATAACCCATTCTACCCCAAAGCTGTAACAGATGTTATCCAGAAATACCAATCATGACGTCACAGCTGTGAAGTATTTTATTTCGGGAACTAGCCAGACGTCCAAATTTATTTACTCGCCTAATGCCGTATCGATGAAAACGATATTTACAATGAAAAAACACCTCGTCAGTACACGCTGAAAAGCACTTAATCTTGATAGAAATACAGTGTATTTTAATTAATAAACGGCTAGTTATTTCAAGTACGCAAGTGTTCGAATATTAAATGTATCTCATTATTACACTAGTAGTAAACTAGTACAGCATCAATTTTAGTAATTACATCAAATCTATTAGGGTGACCATGCGAACCCCGAGCTTTTGATTAATAGGTAAGTTTCACTAATCGAATTTTCTGTATAAGATTATTATCTAAATATCAGAGTATTCCATATATGTTGATTACCATATATGTTGGCCACACAATAACAGATCGAGATGCATCCTAATGAAATTCACCGATGTTTCTGTGCGGAATTCTGTCTGGTTCGGTAAGAAGTGCCTCAAGGGGACCGGTGTCACAGTGTCCGAGTTCCTCACGGCGCCGCGTCATGCTGTCTTTATGGCTGCCCGTGAGCGCCTAGGAATACGGAGTTGTTGGACCCGCGACGGCAACGTGTTCGTCCTTGATGCCGCGGGTAAGCGATGCTGCGTTACCACTGTGGCGGATGTGGAGCAGTTCCCGGCGGCGACATCGGACCGCGCCGAGGTGGCTCCTACTGCTGCCATCGGAGCAGTCCAACCACCCGCAGCGAGGGCCAAGAGGAATCCAAGATCGCGCGTTTAGCCTGTACTTGTTAAAGACTCATAACCGCTCTCTAACTCTTGTCTCGGCAGGATTATATCTCGCCATCAATTGTTTTTCCACCCACTTAGTAATTATTGTTTTATTTACGTATTTTTGATTTTTAATGTGGGTCATTCGTGAATTTTACACATATTTTATATTATGAATTTGTGGTCTGACGTGTGCGGAGCGACTTGACATTGACAGCTGTCTAACTTTTTTTTTTTTTTTTTCTTGTTGCCGTTCTGGTGACGCGTTCTGTTTCACGTTGTGTAAAATTACTATCTGCTAATCTATGTTTCCACTGTTTTAATGCTACTTGAGCTGTAATCTGTCCTACTTTTAATGTTTTCCTTTTAATATTGTATTTCTTTTTTTATTATAAGTGTATGAACTGCTGGTGGATAGCGAGTTTGGCGTAACCTCATTGGTTTGTGCCAGCTATAATTAAAATTATTTAGCTTATATATTATAAATATACATACATATTATATTTTTATCTTTATTATAATTTATATTTTATTTTATAGTTTATGACATCGGTAAGCGAAAGCGATTTATCTTCGGACCACTTTACATCTTTCTCAACGGATAATGACGATAGTAGTTTTTATAGTCTCCCACCCCCTCTCCGTGACGTTCTTAATACCCAATTAGCAGATGTCCCTAAGAATCTGAACATCATACATATTAATGCGCAAAGCATTCCCGCTCATTATAACGACTTTTTAACCACCTTTGATCTCTCCGGAATTCATGCTATCCTTGTCTCAGAATCTTGGTTTAAACCTTGTTTGCCTTCGACCTCTTATTCTTTGCCAGGGTTTCATATAATTCGAAACGATCGCATTGGTAAAGGTGGAGGTGGCGTGGCCATCTACCTTCGGTCTCATATTCCGTACTCTATCATCACTGCCTCAACCCCTTGCCTAAACGCCGCTGAATTCCTTTTCATCGAATTAAATATCTCTCACGCTAAAATTCTTCTTGGAGTTTTTTACTCACCCTCTCTACATATTGACTATTTCTCTTCCTTTGAAAAGGTACTCGAAGATCTCATTCCGTCTTATAATCATCATATAATCATGGGAGATTTTAACACTTGTCTTTTAAAAAATGATTTCCGTTCAAGGTCATTGAAATCTCTCGTGGAAGCTTGTAACCTTGCTATTTTACCGTCCGATGCCACACACCACTTTCCAAACTGTACTTCTTCACTTCTCGACCTCACTTTTGTATCGTCTCCTTCGCTTGTTGCAAAGTACAGTCAACACTCTGCTTTAGCCTTTTCCTATCACGACCTACTTTTCCTTTCTTACAAAATTCGTCCCCCTAAACCCAAACCAAAAATTGTTCTCCAGCGCAATTTTAGTCGGCTTGATTCCGTCAAGCTTCGTGAAGATGCCTGTAAAATTGATTGGAGCGTGATCGCTGATGCTGGCTCTGTAGATGACAAAGTGGCGATCTTTAATTCCCTCCTCATTCAACTTTACGATGTCCATGCTCCAATTCGACCTATCAAAATTAAACATCTGCCAGCTCCCTGGCTGTCCGATGACATTAGGGCTCTAATCGCGAAGAAGAATTTAGCTAAGTGCAAGTTTAAACTGAAACCCACGGACAAGAACAAAGCTAAATACCACGCTTTACGTAATCGCTGCAGCACGGTGTGCCGTGACGCACAGCGGCACCATATTCATGAGTCAGTGGAAAAGGGTGAGCCAGCTAAAATTTGGAAATTTCTCAAGTCCTATGGAGTTGGTAAATCAAGCAGTACTTCAATCCCTAATGATTTAGATATCAACCTCCTAAATTTGCACTTTTCTTCTCCTGCTCTTTTCAGCGGTCCAGTTAAGGCTGAAACTCTTACTCGTCTTTCTTCTTCTCCAACTCCAAGCTTTTCCCCCTTTTCTTTTACGCCAGTCACTAACAGCGATGTCGAGAAGAATATCCGGTACATTTCATCGAATGCCGTTGGTGTCGACTGTGTGGGCCGTCACATGATCATTCCGCTTCTCGACCTTCTTGTCCCTATCATAACTAGCATCTTTAACTCTTCTATCTCTTCTTCTTCTTTTCCTAAAATTTGGAAAGATGCTGATGTAATTCCGATTCCTAAAAAATCAAATCCGTCTTCCTTCCCTGACTTTAGGCCTATTTCTATCTTACCATTTCTTTCCAAAGTCTTAGAGCGTCTAGTGCACTATCAACTTACTTCGTTTTTAAATAGAAACTCTCTCCTTAATCCATTTCAGTCTGGTTTCCGATCTGGTTGCAGCACGGTCACCGCTCTAGTTAAAATTACAGACGACATCCGTTTAGGAATGGATAACGGAAAGCTAACAATACTGACATTGCTCGATTTCACTAACGCATTGAATACTGTAGACTTCGATATACTGTTAGGGGTGCTAGGTACTCTCAATATATCTCCTGATGCGATTAGGTGGTTTCGCAGTTACTTGGAAGGTCGTCGGCAACGTATTAAAATAGACGACGTTCGTTCATCGTGGTGCAACACGCTAGCTGGCGTCCCGCAGGGTGGCGTGTTGTCTCCCCTTCTCTTTTCCATCTTCATCAATTCTATTTCTCTTAATCTCCTTTCTTCTTATCATTTGTATGCCGACGACCTCCAAATTTACTCTCAGTGCCCAATTGCGGATCTACCTTCTCTGATTCTTACCACCAACTCTGATTTAGAGCGCATTTTGCACTGGAGTTCTTGCTATGGAATTAGAGTTAATCCTACGAAGACCCAAGCTATTATTATTGGTAGCCCCAAGAACATAGCTAAGGTGAATTTTGAGAGTCTGCCTCCTATTTTATTCGATGGGGTCCAGATCCCGTACTCGGCCCAAGTAAAGAATCTGGGCGTGATTATGGATCGTACTCTTTCCTGGGGTCCGCAACTTAATGAAGTCGGTCGTAAAATTTTTGCCGCTGTGGGATCTCTTAGGCGTCTCCGCAACTTTTTACCACTTTCCACTAAAACCGCGCTGGCCCAATCCCTTCTTCTTCCCATTTTAGACTATGCCGACATCTCTTATCTCGATCTTACCGAAGAGCAATTGAACAAGATTGAACGGCTTCAAAATGTGTGCATTCGCTTCATTTTCGGGCTACGAAAATTTGATCATGTCTCCAGCTTCCGGTCACAGCTCAGGTGGTTACCGATTCGTTTCCGACGTAATACACATATCCTGTCTCTACTCTATCGCACTTTATTTATTCCAAATACTCCTGAATACCTTAAAAAACGGTTTAGTTTTCTTTTGTCTGTTAGGTGTGCTCAGAATCGCCTTCTTGCTGCCCCTCGGTCATCTAGTAAGTTCTACAACAAATCCTTCACTTTCCAGTCTGTAAGATTGTGGAATGCTTTGCCCATTGATATAAGACGTGCTCAATCCCTACCCATTTTTAAAAAACTTCTAAAAGAACACTATTTAAAATCTCTTTCTTAGTCTTGGTCCTTTCACTTACACATATATATTTTTCTTTTTGTTCACGCTACCTGGTCGTTATTCTTCTCTTGCTTGAATTCTCATTATGTATTTATGTATTTTGTGTAGGTTTATGTAGTGTATTATTGTTGCTTAAATAATATATGTAGTTTATGTAGTTTATTTTTCATTGTTTGTTATTTATACTTAGGTATTTGATTTGTAAACTTTACACCTTTGTTATTTTGCACTGCCCATTAACTTATTTCTAGCCACTGAATCGCTATCTGAAGGTTGTCTGGAAGAGATCGCTTTTTAGCGATAAGTCCGCCTGTTGTTACCTACTCACTTATGTCCTGTCATTGTTTGTAACATGTATTTTTCTTTGTAGTGCACAATAAAGTATTTTATTATTATTATTATTATTATTGATTAGTAAAGCCCGGTTCACAAAAACACAAGCCTTATTGTTATGGCATTGTCATCGATTCAACATATACGTTTACTTAAATTGGTCTAAATTAAAGATGCATATTTCAATTCATTGTTAACCAAAAAATGCATACTTGCTTATAAAACTACTAATAATAGGGTGTTTGAATGATAAGTCAAAACAGTCAAAGATATCAGTCACTACGGAGTTTATTATATTAAACGCAAACATGTGACGACACGGTCAAATTCCCTATTGCTTTTACCAATACATTTCTGATTCTGATTCTCTGTGGTTCAATCCGAATATACCTTAGAAATTGTGTCAAATGATGACTGCGTTTTTTCTAATAATTTTCTAGTGCATGTATGTGTGTTTCATGCATGATTTGAAATAATTTATTTTTAAAACTTTCGCGGTTTAAACACATATTAAATCACATTTAGAAACGGGTCTATCGCGAATTTATTTTGTTACCTTTATTTACCGACGTTTAAACTCACACGACGTTTCACTCGAACTTTAAATGCACTTTTCGTGGGGTAGTCACACAAATCTCTGTTTTGACATTTTGCTGGGACGTCAGTTAGCCGCGACCACGACCAGTGAAACCTGTGTCGAAACGTCGGTAAATAAAGGTAACAAAATAAATTTGCGATAGACCCGTTTCTAAATGTGATTTAATTTATTTTTCTCAAAAATGGACGGCAAAGTCGACGTTGCCGGTTAAAAAGTAAGTCGCGAAGTGCGCAGTTTATGGTCAGTCAAAAAATTAAAAAGTTTAAAACATTGCAGTCTCGATTTCGGGACTGCAATGTTGCATACAAATTACATTACTTGTCGAGTTCCAAACTTTTTAAAAGTTGAAGTGGCCATATCAAATGAAGGCAGAGGTCCATTAAACAGCCAAGCAGATGATCAGTACTTATTATTATAATGTTGGTACCGCGACTACTTAGGTGTCTCAAATAGGTTGGCGTATTTTCAGCAGAAAAATACACTTTTATTTTTAATTAAAAAAATAAAAAGGCGTCAAAGCAAATCTTTTTACTTTTTTCTGTGAAAATGTATACATAATAACGTTGCTTCTGTAAAATATTTTTACTATATTTGTATTTATTGCGCCATTTTTGAGAAAAGCACTATATATGACTCGGCTGGAAGGCTACTTACTGGCTTCGGATTCAATTAAACGGACTCTCAAGGTCGTCCGTTTAAAACGAAACCTCAGCCAGCAAGTAGCTACTTCCGAGCCTCGACAATAATGTACTATTAACTAACAATCAACATCACTAACCTTAAGTATTGACATTGAACATTTACGGTTAGTTGTTCGGACTGTTCGGTCCAAAATGTTGTCAACAAAAGTCTGTGGCTGGCGAAGCAAATACGGACCTCTAGGAGTCTAGGCAAAGCGCCACTTGAGATCGGGCCTTGGCTTAGACTCTTAGAGCATTGAAGTATGATAAAGCAAAGCTAAACTAACGACGTGCTTCAAGTATGCACTCGGTCGATTTAGACGTAAGTACCTACGATTTTTGAATTTATCGCCAGTGTAAGATAAGTGTTCCTACTAAATCGATTATATAATTCAATATTATTTATTGCTTAAAACTACAGATTAAAACGTTTCCAACTAGACAACAGAGGTTAGGTAGTACCTACATATTATAAAAACTAAAAAAATATACATATTATGATAAACATAGTTTTTTTTTAAATGTATTTATTCACTTTAAATATTCATACAACTTTTGCCAGCATGCCACTATTGTAAACCTCTTTGGTTTATGTAATAGTTGGCGAGTTCGCGCGGTCCGATCCGCGTTTGCTTGATACTATTAGGTATATAATTACATTATACTATTATATACATATATAAAACTAATCTATACACATCAAATCTATTTTATACATTACTCTAGACTTAGGTAGTATTTTTTAGTTAGGTACTTAATGGCTTTACTGGCGTCACAAACCATGGTTTTAAGTTTTAAAAGTTAAGTCCGCTCTCGGATCCGGTTAATTAATCTCTTTTCAGGAAGCGTAATCAAATCGCATCATCGAATTGATTAGACACTTAACGCATTTCACCAAGTACACATTAATATCACGTGTATCAAATGTGGAATTTGTAGATAAGCAGCAATTACACGTGATTTTACTTAAATACATCGTCATGTTAGCAACACTGTTTGTAAGGATCATTATTTATTAATAGCTTATATTTTGATCATTTTTACTTTTACGATTAGCTTAAAAAAGAGTATCAGTTGACCCTTACTTGTCACTGGTTCCCGCCATCTTGAATTGTTATTAGAAGGCGGGTACACTGTGACAAGTGGCAGTTCTTGTACAGACGAGTTACAGTGTAGACGTCTTGGAATATTTATTGTAAATTGGTTGTTATTATGTTGGTAGCGAACGAATAAAGTTAAAATATTGGTACAAGTATTAGTTTTCATCATCAACCCGGTGGTAACCTAACAGTCATTATAGCATTACCTAAAGGCAATGTCTTGACGCGCCGCGTAACTAATTTCAGTAACTACTAATCAAGTTTACATCAATAGCAGTACCTAACATTAACCGTATATACGCTGTTAATAGGCATTGGCAATAATTAACAAAGTAACAACCTACAGTATGACCTTTAAAAATCACGACAAGTCTGGCCTAGTGGGTAGTGACCCTGCCTGTGAAGCCGATGGTCCTGGTTTCGAATCCCGGTAAGGGCATTGCCATTTATTTGTGTGATGAACACAGATATTTGTTTCTGAGTCATGGGTGTGTTCTATGTATTTAAAAATTTATATATTATATATATATCGTTGTCTGAGTACCCATAACACAAGCCTCCTTGGGCTTACCGTGGGACTTAGTCAATCTGTGTAAGAATGTCCTATAATATTTATTTATTTTATTTAAAAATCAAATTGGGAAGCGTAGGTGGTAAACAACAATGACAATTCTGTGGAACATCAACGTATGATACAAAACGATACGCTACGAAGCGCTGATAGTTGAGCGCTTAGACATGATACATGAGGTAACGTCGTGAGTTCAAATTTGAACCCCAGTTAACACCGATGATTATGTCGAGTATTATGTTATGATGCCAGTGTTGTTACATGTTCACTTAAAACATCGTATATGAGATCCCTAGCGTCGTATATTTCATATGGCCACTGTGATAAGATACGAGCAAGGGTAGTTGACTGCTTGGTCAAATCAGTTTCTTTTATCGAACTGTCAAAACGACTAGCCACTATTGAATCTATGAAAATACAGAACAATTAATGACGTCACGGTCAAGTTACCTACTCTTTATAGCTCTTGGATTAATTAAATAGAAATTGTGTCTGAATAGTGTTGTGTTCCTGCCGGTGAGTAAGGTTGCCAGAGCTCAACGAGGGAGAGGAGTGTTAGGGTCGGCAACGCGCATGTAACTCCTCTGGAGTTGCTGGCGTACATAGGCTACGGAGACTGCTTAACATCAGGTGGGCCGTATTCTTGTTTGCCACCAACGTAGTATAAAAAAAATAACTGCGGTCCAGGTTTTTCTAATATTTATATAATATTTCTAATATCTGGTGCTTTATTTGAAATAATTTATTTTAAATACAGGAAACATCCCTATTACCGTTGCTCATTGGAGCCAGGATGCACTCTCTGTAAAATAACACAATATTTGACGTTCACTGCGCTCTTTTTCTAAAAACAGTTGCACTAACTTTACAACCTAGTTATGTTGTCCGATCCAGTTTAGAATTACAGTTTTGAATGATCACGGTATTCACGGTTACCAACGAGTGTACGAGTGTGAATGCGACTGGTGGTAACGTTGAAAGCGAACGCAGCCGACGCGTACGAATGAGGGTCTACACAACTCTGACACCCACCCGCTATCTTCATCATCATTTATTCTTCAGTTTACCCGCGAACAAGATGCATGTAACTGCGTTGAAATATCAAGAGCTCAAAAACAATACAAAAGGTAATCACGGTCTATATCCCGGTCAATATAAGTCCAGTCTAGAATTCCAAAATAGGACGAAACACCTACTAGGTCTATATTTCAAGCTAGCGGCGTGAATAATTCAGTCCATCGATAAAATGTCTATTGTAAAGAGGCCGAGTCAAGGAACTCGATCGATCGATAGTTTGTCGTGTAAATAAGTTAACAGACGGCTTGTTTGGTGTTACATGGTCGCACTTCGGACACACGCGGCTTCTAATATTTCCGTTGCTTAGGATGGACAATGCACGGCCTAAACCATGGGATCGACTTAAGTGTCCCAATAACTATAACATACATTTTTCGTTTCTTCCACTCTTTTACCGTCAT
This sequence comes from Cydia strobilella, assembly GCF_947568885.1. Taxonomy (NCBI): domain Eukaryota; kingdom Metazoa; phylum Arthropoda; class Insecta; order Lepidoptera; family Tortricidae; genus Cydia; species Cydia strobilella. Next base: position 16,302,406 of record NC_086054.1, read on the forward strand.
CATACGTCAATCGAAGTAAAAAGCTTTTTGAACACTTTTTTTTTTCTCCTATCATATCCAAATCCAAATATCCTAATAAAAAAGTAATGAAGAGTGTTTAACTTTAAATAAAACGGCCAATTTACTCATCAATGAATTCTAAATAACTTAATCGCGTAGGATATATAGGTAGAAAGTTAAACATAATTTTTCCACAAACGCAAAGTTTTAAACATAAAGCAAAGCAGTTTGATTGATTACGAGTGCGTTGTAACAAGTTTTGAATATTAATGTAATTTTATTAATTGTCTAATAAACGCTAATTATGGCATTGGCAAATCACAAAAATTAGATGTAGCAAGAATACTTAAATATAGGGACAGGAATAGTTTCCAGGTTTAGGCGCACTAACCTTGCCTGACTGGGAAAAAAGAAGTACCTACGAATGTTTTATACCCGACACATTCCTGAGTTACATTTTTATTTACACCAATTTCTAAAATTAAGATTGAAATACTGCCTGTAAACTACAATAAACTAGGAACACTTTGTTGCATTTAAAGTGGAGTTCGACGACGGAATTTCACAAATATATTTTCATTCTGAAAGAAATACTACCGGTTATAAAACGCGTAATGGTCAAATACATTTCTCAGTGATATTTCCATCTATTGCGTTGCAGAATTTTGTACCTTATACCATAGACTGTTAGGTTGTTTTTACAAATGCCTAAATAAGATACGAGATACATAGTAAGCAGTAGATGTTCCTGCTTGTTCATAAATTTAAGAGCAGACAAAGGTAGGGTACGTTTGTGTACTCTTACTCCGCAATGTCCTTTTCAGTGTTTTCAATTCATTCATTCATTGCAATGAATTTTTGAGATGGAGAACTGGAATATAGGTCGTTTGGAGCGTGAATTGTGTTGTCAGTTATGCCTTTCATAACGAGATTGGTTTATATACTTTTTATATTTAAAAAAAACGATATAATAGGCAAACGAGCGGACGTACCGCCTATGGACACCTGCGACACCAGACGGTTGAACATGGTAGTATCGGTCCGGAAATACCGCATGCGACAGTTCATTCCACATTTTAACTGTGCGAGGCAGGAGTTTTTGGAGAAACGCACAGTTGAGGACTGCCAACCATCTAAGTGGTGATGAGTGGGTTAGCTATGGTAAACTATAGGTAGGTAATTTACCCTATTTAGAGTAATAGTTAATTTACCATAATGGTCTCAAAAACTTGACAGGTACAGGTGAGGACTATACACTACAGATTTCCATATTTATATTTCTTTAAGCAAAGTTAAACTCCGATGAAATCCCCGCATTCCCAGAATGTCCGTGGAATTTGAACGTTTCACAAACTGAATCAGCCGGAGATATTGGTGATTCATGGAATACCGACCGTTTCACGGAAACGATATGACCTACATTGTACAGGTTACTTGCTTTTTAATCGAAAAGCAACAAAGTTACGATCGTTAATTTCGATATTATCGAGCGATAGCGCTAATAGCAAAACGTAAGAGACCGTTGATGTTAATTTTAAATAGTCGTAAATAATTGTAATAGTTCTGAACCCGAACCAGAGCTATACTAAGCCTCCGTTCATCCGTTGTCCGTCTGTCTGTCACGAGGCTGTACTTAAATATTTCATGAATCATCAAAGGTGTACTGATGAAATTATAACCATCATAGTGTGTATTTTGATAGAAGTACTGGCAAAACTACCCATAAGTTTTACAGGCTAGATAGAACAAAAAAAATCCTTCATTCTGCGTGATCTTAAATGCACTTAGGCGGATTATTTTTCAAATATGAAAATAATTGGCAACTGAATAAAACGGCCCATTTTTTGTGTGGATCGGCTCATGTCTCCACTCTAACTTTAGCTCTTGTTATCTTTAGCAAATTTTACACAACTTTAATAAATCTTCTCTGTCGTGACGACGTAAAATATCAATTTTCTTCCGCGGTTTACGTATCGCATGTTGTGTACCATTTGACAAAGCACGAATATGTTTTATTTCCGTCCCCTTTCTTTAACCTTGCCTCTTTCTATTCGAGGTCGTGTTCTAAATGAAAGAAAATCTTATAAATTATGTACTAAAACACTTAGTTTGAAAGCAACTGTGTCGAAACCTCGAACGGCGCTATAAAATTTTATGGACTTTCTTTTGGTTAAGTTAATGTAAAACTGTTTAATGCGGTCATTATATCGGGTGGGCGAGCGATAAGTATCGAAGTTAGAATTATCTGTTTTGCATGATTTCACGGTGTCATAGAGATGCTTCTGGTAATACAAGTTATCAGGGAGAAAATTTCACAATTATTATGAGTACTAGTTTGATAAAAAACTGTGTTAGTCAAAAACTTATAAATAATGTAGAGGAAGAGGATAATTCTTGATAAAAATTTCGTTGAAAACTTATTTAACCAAAAATGCCAATATAACATTAGAGTTTATAAGGCATCTGCTTCCAAATTACTCTGTTCTAATGCCTGTCAGACTAGTTCAAATCCATCAACATTATTATACCATAAACACAAAATCGCAATCTTGTCTGTTGTGGTTGGTTGTGGTCTGCAGCGGAACCGCAAACGCCAAGGAATTTTCAACCCAATTGCAATGGTCCATAGACATCTTCTCTGCAAGCAGCTATCCGCGAATTTATAAACAGAACCCTTTATTGACCTTATTCGTCATTCATAGGCCGTCCCAAACAGTTGGTGGTCCTTGGTAAAAACTGTCGAGAAGTCCCTCATAAAGGTTAAGTATCACTGGTGTAACCTGTTGGCGTTGCTTGCGGCAGGATCCTTTCACTAATTTACGAGTAAGTATTCTACCTGTTTGGAGAGCTACCTGCGATTTCCCTAAAGGCTAGAGGGCTATCATGATGCTTCATCCATTACTGATGGTATAATTCACGCCAATTTATTGTTCGTACTTCATACCCTGTCGTCCATTATCGAGTATTAGAAGCCTACGGCGTATTTGCTTGTTATTTTAATTTCCAACTAACATTTGTAACGCCTCCTAATAGTTGTATAATGTAGAATGTTTGCGTACAAATTTCTTTCTGTCGCAGTAAATTCAACGTGTTGTCAAACGATATTTTACTACATTCCTTTCGGGTACTTCACGTGCTTATTGTGTAAGACTAAAGTTCTATTCCTATTTTGCCTAAGTTGCCTATTAAATGTACTACGTTTTCACGTCAGTTTTCGCCTATATTTGGTTTTACTAAAGTCCATAGTTTAACCAACAAACACAACAATCTAATGTTCGCCTAGTCTGGCGACAATAAGTCGAGTTTGGTTGTTATCTGTTAGTTAACTAGCCACAGTTAACTAACAGATAACAACCAAACTCGACTTATTGTCAGCTAACAGGAATACTTTTAGAAGGCAATGCCAACGGCATCGCTCGCCAGAGCATCTTTTCCGATGCGTGCAGATGACGTCATATCGTACACGCATTATACGCTCCAATGCGGAACTCTGCCTGAATACCTATCACAAAACGCTTCAGACTCGGATTCGTCGAAACGTCGGTGTCCTAACAGTTGCTCTTTTACGCGCGTCAAATCTTCACTTCGTGATTAGAACTACACCTACCTGATCAGGACTCAGCGAACTGTCCCCTCCAGCGTTTCGTTCCTGGTTCTGCGCGGTCCGCTCCTGCTTGCACGCCGTGTGGTACTCGAGCCTCGTACGTTCCACCTTCTGGAGAAACTTGGCCCATGGCTTCTGCGCTTTCTTGAACGCTTCGTCCATTTCTTTCCTTTCTTTTAGCTGGATCATTGACTGTGGACAAGCAAAGACGTAAATTAGTTAAATTGTAATTATCAGCAAACGGGTAAATAATTTAAAAAAAAAATATTCTAGATTCTGATGACCTGCTTTCTTTGCCCCTTAAGAATACCTAAAACTTTGTTCTAACTACTTAAACATTTCTAGTTGAAATACCTACATTATCTGATTACATAGTAGCTGTAGTTATTCCCATTGTTATAATAATTTTATTGACATTTTCTTATTTTTCACCTATATCTATTTATCTTAATTCATCAATCATTCCATGAGCGTCTTGAAATACTACAATCGATCACAATAAAACATATCCTTACTTCGTGATGCGATTTCGAAAATAACCATAGGGGTATCTTACCGAGTCTCAATAACTTGAGAGGAGAAATAATCTCTACCGTCTAAATAGTCTAGAGACAAACTATCCGCACTATAGTCACGGTACACACATGGTATAGTTTGCCATATTTAACGTTACTCGCCACACGTGCCGCCGCATTTAAGGCAGCGATTTGCTGTGTTTGAGATTTACCTCAAGCTACAAACTTGTTGGCTCCGCGGTTAGCTGAAATAGGACTATTCCCATGTCCCGTATACATATCGGTAGTGGATCGTTCGTACGGCAGAACCAGTGTAACACTGTTATTCGATCAGTGAAAAAAAGGAGCTAGACTATTATTTCTCTCAATAACGCAGATGCACATGTTATGTTAATCGCTGATTACTGGCTCAAAACAGCCTTAACACTGCTGGGAGTACTTTTTTCTAAGACACTTGTTCGAGAAAACTAACCCATAATACCTACTCGCTTCTCGCCGATTGCCATTTAAAACTTGCCTAAATGTAACCTCTCATTTAGATAAATAGGTGCATAGGTCCATGGAAACTTTATTCAACCACAAATTACTCAGACTGTCGACGACACAATTAACGAATATACAAAATAAAACATATATAATCAAATGAATATAGCCAATTTGGTCAAGTGTCCTTTGTTGTGGTATAGAATAAGCGCTGACTCAGCAGGATTGCTGAGGAATTCACTAATTTGTATTATTGTATTCTTATTTAAAAAAACATCGGGGTAGAATAGAAGTTCTGTGTAATATTTGAAGTTTGAATATTATAATATAATAATATATAATAATAATAATAATAAAAAGCCTTTTTATTTTCTTATCAACTACTTACACTTGGTAACACTTAATATTGTTAATTTATTTTAATTAATATATATATGTTTACTATTTAAAACTTATTTTACTCGGTTAGTATAATTATTTTACTTATTTTTATGTTTATGTATTTAAAACTAAAAGTTGATAGAAACCCCACTTTATTGGGTAAAGGCCTCCTCCAATTTGTTCCACTCGTCTCTGTTTTTTGCCTTATTTAGCCATCTTAGACCGGCCGTGGCTACTATGTCGTCGCTCCATCGCTTTCGTGGTCGTCCTGCCTTTCTTTTTACGTCGGGACCTTTCCATAGAGTCGCTTCTTTTGTCCACCGTTCATCTGTGTATCTTGCTACATGGCCGGCCCATCGCCATTTTATTTTAAGTGCATATTTTAGTGCATCTGTGATTTTCGTTTTGTTTCTTATGCGTTCACTTCTGACTTTATGTATTTTCCTTAGCTTTAGCATGCTCCTTTCCATCGCTCGTTGAGTAGTGGTTATTCTGGCTTTCGTCTTTACCGTGTGACTCCAGGTTTGGCAGCCATATGTTAACGCCGGCAAAATATTGGTATCCATCACTATTTTTTTCATGTGTAATGGGTAGTCTCCTTTAAGAATCTCTTTTAAAGACCAGTACTTTTTCCAGCTTAAGGCTATACGTCGTTCTATTTCGTCTTGTGTATTGTCATTGCTAAAAGAAACTTCTTTTCCGAGGTATATGTAGCGCTCCACGTATTCTAGAGTCGTATGTCCCAGATTAATTGGTTGTTGGAAGCTATTTGTCATAATCTTTGTTTTGCTCTCATTCATCTTCAATCCTATTTTCTCGCTTTCTTCTCTGAGGGAGTTAATCATTATTTCTAATTTTTTGCTGGTGGAGGCGAGTAGAACGATATCATCCGCGAACCTGAGGTGGCTTAGGTATCTGCCATTTACTTTTATTCCCTCCTGTTGCCATTTTAGCTTTGTGAATATGGTCTCTAATACGGCAATAAAAAGCTTCGGTGAGAGGGGATCCCCCTGTCTCACGCCTCTGCATATCGAAATAATATCTCCTCTCGCTTCCAGTTTTACTCTACTAGTGCTATTATTATACAAGTGTTTTAGGACATTAATGTATTGGATATTTATTTCGGCTTGGTAGAGCGCTTCCCAGATAGAGTCGTGGGAGATGGTATCGAAAGCTTTCGCGTAGTCGATGAAAGCCACGTATAAAGGTTGCTTAAATTCTCTATGTTTTTCTATTATTTGTTGCATCACATGAAGATGATCCGTTGTTGAAAAACCAGAGCGGAAACCAGCTTGCTCTATAGGTTGAATGTTTTCTATTTTAGCGTTTATTCTACTTAGTAAAATTGATGTGAACAGTTTATATATAGTGGATAAGAGGCTGATCGGGCGATAGTTAGCAATATCTTTGGAGTCGCCTTTTTTATACAATAAAACTATTTCAGAGCTTTTCCATTGTGCTGGCGCTTCGCCTGTGTCTAGGACCATATTGAAGAGCTTTGCCAAAAACGGGGTAAGTTGGGATTTTCCAAGTTTTAGAGCTTCGTTTGTAATACCGTCCGGCCCCGGGCTCTTGTCCATTTTTAGTTTTTTAATGTGAGATAGTAACTCTATTGACTCTATGGGCTTAATGGTTTCGTATTGGTTTGTCGCTCTAGGTGGTTCGATTTCTTGCAAGCTTTTATTTTTTTGGCTGTATAGCTCTCTATAAAATTGAGTTGCGTTGTTTATTATGTCTTTTCTTGTTTTTGTCTCTTTGTCGTTAGATTTTAAGCTTTGTATCCAAGTTTTTTGAGTATTCAGCTCTTTAAAAGCTCTTTTTGTGCTTCTATAGCATTTTAAGTTTTTCGTTATAACATTTTTTCTGTAGAGCTGGTAATCTTTCCTTAACGCTTTACTAGTCATTTTAAATATTTGACTGAGTTCTTGTTTAGCTTCTTTTGACTTTTGTTGCATTTTAATTAATTCCGATCTTCTTTTAATTAGTTCTTTAGTTTTTTGACTTATGATTCGATTTTCTCTTGTTAAATTATTTTTATTATTTATTTGTAAGCTATTTTTGATGGCAGTTTCTATTGCGTCGTAGAATGTTTGTAGTTGTGTGCTTTTTGGACAGGTATAGAGTTCTTGTAAGTTGTTTTCTAAGTTTTGCAGATATAATTCGATCTCTTTATCCGTTTTAGGTCTGTTACTTGTAGATTTGTAGTTAGTTCTGCTCTTTTTCATAGCGTTGTTGATTTTCCAGGTAGCTCGTACTAGACGATGATCCGACGGAAATGCCACGTTGTTTAGAACTTCTATATTTATTACGTTTTTTGGTTTGTTTGTTAAAATATAATCAATTTCGTTTTTCGTTTTCAAATCAGGGGAAATCCACGTCCATTTTCTTTTGTCTTTCTTCTTGAAATATGTGTTCATGATCTTTAGCTTGTATTCGTTTGCGTATTGTATTAATATTTCTCCTCTTGCATTCCTTTTCCCGTAGCCATATTTGCCCATAATGGTATCTTCATTTTCTTTTGGTAGACCGATCTTTGCGTTAAAGTCTCCGATGACGATCAGTTTTTCACTAGCGATCTCGTGTGCCTGTTCTAGCGTTTCGTAAAAGCTGCTGATTTCTTCGTCTGTCGAGCTTTCCGTGGGGGCATATACTTGTATTATAGAGAGTATTTCGTTTTGATAGTTCAATTGCAGAAGTGCTACTCTGTCTGAGAAGCCCGTAAAGTTGTAGATACTGTTTTTATGTTTTTTGTTTATTAGGAAACCGACGCCATGCGATCCCTGTGTTTCGCCTTTGTAGCAAAATATATAATTATCCATTTCTTCTATACAGCAGCCCTTTCTTCTCACCTCTGCTAGGCCTAGAATATCAAATTGTATCTTCTGTAAGGCATGAGTAAGTTCGATCATTTTTTCTGTAGATAGTAGTGATCTGACGTTATATGTTATATTATAATATCTTGAGTAAATTTCGCTCTCAAGCGTTGGGAATATATAGGTACAGCCTGTTTGGCAAACATTAACGTGGTCGTGTGGTCGAACGTTAACTTTATCAAGCTAATTTTATAGCCAAGTTAATTTGCAAGGAACTTTCCAAGATATTCGTACGTTACTTGAGAGAATGAATAACAGGAAACTGGAGAACACGATTTATATGAGTCCTGGTTAACAATTTGAGTTGTATTAACACTGGGTACTCATACTCATATTATTTATTATATTTCTAATAATATAACAGGTTAAATACGTATATAATAATAGCCTTTATTTACAATCATTCTTTAAATATAGTTACAATAATCTTATTTATTTATTTGACACCGGTACGTGAAGATTGTCTTGCTGTCCAGCATAGGCCTCCCCTAGAGTACGCCACTGAATGCGATTCAGCGCTTGTCTTTTCCAAGTAATTCCCGCTATTTTCTTTATATCGTCTTCCCATCTACTTCGTTGTCTCCCTTTTTTTCTTTTGAATTGTCTCGGGCACCACTCTGTTACTTGCCTAGACCATTTATCCTTACTACTTCTAATCATATGGCCTGCCCACCTCCATTTTAGTTTTTTAATGCAATAAGTGATATCTGTAATTCCAGTTTTGTTCCTTATAGCATCTAGTCGTATTTTATCTCTTAGTTTTATGTTTAGTAAGCTTCTCTCCATACTGTGTTGGCAAGTTTCTAATTTACGTATGCTATGATTAGTTAAGCTCCATGTTTGGCATCCATATGTCATTACAGGTAGTATACATGAATTAAATATTTTGCTCTTCGCTTTCATTGGTATGAGAGGGTTTTTTACTACCTCCTTGAGAGACCAGTACCTTTTCCATGCCAAAGTGATTCGGTTGTTTATTTCTTTCATTGTAAGGTCTATTGGCGATATGATCTGTCCAAGGTATGTGTATTCGTTCACATAATCTATATTTTGGCTGTTAACAATTATAGGGATGTTTTCCGAGTTTGACATTATTTTAGTTTTCTCAGTGTTCATTGATAGCCCTACTTTATCACTTTCATACACCAGTTGTTTTAACATCTTTTGTAAGCTTTTTGGATCTTCAGAAATTATTATTAGATCGTCTGCAAACCTCAAGTGGTTTAGTCGCTCTCCATTGATATTTAAACCGTAATTTTCCCACTGGAGACGTCTAAACACTTGTTCTAGAACAGCTGAGAAAAGTTTTGGTGACAAAGGATCGCCTTGCCTTACTCCTCTTTTTATCGGGAAATATTCTCCATCTCTTTCAGTTCGTATTTTTGCTTTCATGTTCTTATATATGTTGGTAATCAGTCGCACATACTTTTCCTCCACTCCTTGTGTTTCTAAAGCTTCCCATATTGTTGCGTGTTTTAAGGAGTCAAATGCTTTGTTATAATCCACGAACGCAAGGTAAAATGTAATATTGTATTCTTTACATTTCTGGATTATTTGTTTTATCGAATGGATGTGATCTATTGTTGAGAACTCACTGCGGAAACCTGCTTGTTCTTTAGGCTGGTTTTCATCCAGAGTTTTTGTTAAACGTTCTAGCAGTACCTTAGAAAATACTTTGTACACATTGGACATCAGGCTAATGGGTCTGTAGTTGGCTATATCATCTTTTTTACCTTTTTTGTGTAGTATTATTATAGTTTTCTAATAATATAACAGGTTAAATACGTATACAATTTATTTATTAACTGTAAATGGGTAACACACAACACACATACAACATATATAACATTGGGTTATGATGTTTTAACACTGAACTGTAGGCTGAAATAAACATAGTGACAATATTTCCGAGCATAAACTAAAACTTTTTGGAAGAGGAATGTTTAGTTTTATACCCAGCCTAACACATATTATAATTTATTTTTAGTCTTGTTAGAAAAGACGCCTAAGGCCAATCCTAATAGGTGTAAGGTAAGACATTCCAATGTTACATACAAATTTTAGACAGAAAGAAAGAAAGAAAGAAGAGAATTTATTCAGTTTAAGTATGTAGGTATGTTTGTGTCGTGTGTTCCATATCGTCGCAAAGCATAATAAATATTAATAACGCTTTTATGATTCGTTTTTATGACGCAGGTGACAAAGGCTACATTTTGAACTGAAAAGGTAAGTTTTGAAAGTGAAAGAGGTTTTTATTTCTACGAAAAACATGTTCATGTTAATGTTTTTCATACGCTTTATTACCTAATTATATTAAGCTTTAAAGGAAATGGTGTAAATGTTGGTACCTATAACTTCACTTTTACGTCTTCCTGTAAATGGTAGTAATCTTAGAATACTGAAATTTCACTGCTAGTGCATTATTGCAATAAAACATGGCGTTAAACGTGCTTCAGATGTTTGCGTTTGTACCTACAGTTTACAGCAATATTAACTTACCGACGAGAAGGCAAACATATATGTAATATTGTCTTCCGTTACCGCGATAGTTACTCATAAAATAAACCAATGAAATCGAATTATATCGCTTTATTGAATTTATAATCCCGACGTTTCGAACCTTTTACAGCGTTCCTAGTCAACGGGTGACTGACCCGGGGTTGTAGTTTTTCCTCAGTCACCCGTTGACCATTCCATCTATCTTCGTTTAATTAGATACCTACTCGGAAAACTCATAATGACATCTAACCACTTGTTCGGACGGTTATTATACACGAATATGTTTAATGATATTTCCGGCACTAAAATAAATAATATTGACTCAGATCTGTTTCAACAATTCGGCTACCCGTCTTATTTATTTACATTTCCAGCACGTCTAATGTTGATTTAAGAGGGAGAATTCCAGAAGCAAGTTTAATTAAGAACGTTCGAGAACGTCTGTGTTCTCAAATGTCTGTTGCGAACTGTCTCCTTGTGAAGCGGGAATTCGGACTAGAACTTTTGATTAATGGAACTTGGTGCTGGATACATTAAGTGTTTTGCCATTTTCAACAGAAACACTGTCATTGTCTGCATTAATAGTTATTTTTATTTGTTTTACCAGCGGGCAAAGCTTTTGTTCAACTTAACCTCTCGTGATAATATTGACACGACACCAACGCGAGGAAAAGATTAACTAATAATAAATTAAAATCTAGAATTTGTCAGTCAAGTGTCAGCCAAGTATAGTGTAGTGACTAGAATCAACAAAATTCTTACCTCTTGGCTAGGTGTTGTAGAGCAAGTCCTCAACAACCCAACAATCTTAAAGAACCAAGCCCATCAAAAACATGTACCTACAGGATGCTTATGACTTCTTCTTCCTCGCGTTATCCAGGCATTTTGCAACGGCTGATGAGAGCCTGGGGTCCGCTTGACAACTAATCCCAAGAATCGACCTAGGCACTAGTTTTTACGAAAGCGACTGCAGACTGACCTTCCAACCCAGAGGGGAAACTAGGCCTTATTGGGATTAGTCCGGTTTCCTCACGATGTTTTCCTTCACCAAAAAGCAACTGGTAAATATTAAAGGATATTTAGTACATAAGTTTCGAAAAACTCATTGATACGAGCCGGTGTTTGAAGCCGCGACCTCCGGATTGAAAGTCGCACGCTCTTACCGCTAGGCCACCATCGCGTATGTCATTTTTTTAAATTTAATATCCTTAATTATTGTGCCGTAAGGTGTAGTACTTACATGTACTCTGAGGGTCTACTAAGAAACACTTCGTTCGTTCATTCTTTTATTTTCCTCTATCATTCGAATATGCAAGAACGAAAAGCAAATTTCCATGAAAACATCAACTTTTTCCCCTTACGAAACGCTATGGCAGCTACCCTAATAAAACCTATTAGCTGCTAAGAAACACTACCAATCTTAATCTGTTTTTCTTTAATGAGCCATTAAGTGGTGGCAACTGTCTTGGTTTATGAATTATGTATAAGACCCTAGTTACAAGAAACATGTACCGTTTGTGCTCTAATAAACATTAAAGCAGAGTTATGATATTACAATGCTGTCAATGCTAATAATTAATTTCCTAATTTTACTTCTCGCAAGTATTAAAAAGGTGGTGTCCCTTACGAAATATTTCATGGAATGCTCAACGAAATTTCGTCTTTCATGTGTGTCCTCTGTATACGCAAGGGTGATTCCTATGATTTCCATAGTAACTATAAACGCGTGAGCATTAATGTCAAGGTCGCCGTGACATCGATACCCCGGTAGCTCCGTCCTTCTGACTGCGTATTTCCTGTCTCTTTGCTGTTTATTTTCATTGTTCTGTTAAACTGGTAAACAGAATTATGCGCTTGTAATTCTAGAGGGCATTTATAGTAAAATAGCCTTGGTTACTTTACCTAGTTTGAGGTTCTGTGCGATTACCTGTTACGTAATCATTTTGAAGCAGGGGTGGTGGTTCAAAAATAAATATGGCCTTAATAACGTCGTCTCCGTTTACTACGAGAAACTGCTTGCTCTCATACAAAACGGAGAACGATCTCGAGAACGGCACAACTCCAACTACGGGCCACGTTCAGGTCACCGATTCTTTATCGGAGACCGGATTGTTTGAATCTGGAATCTGGATATTTTTACGGGCCGTAGTTTGAAGACTCCTTGGTTAGACGCCTTGTCCACCACCTTGACTTCCTTTAAGGGGTTTTTGGAGTAAACTTCTTTAGGCGCGACTAGTGGGTAACTCAGATATTTTTTTCTGACGGAAGTAACGCTCAGTAGTGACACGCACAATAGTACACGTCAAAGCCAACAGCGATAGACGTCATCGTCAAAGAAGATCGCGCGTAAAGAATTCACGCACACACTTTTTTTTTTGGCTTAAGACTATTGTTTCTCAATCACGTGTGTATAATTCTGATAATGTCGTGACGGGTGACAAGACACGGGACATGACACGACAGGGCGTGACGCGGCATACATTACGAGTGTTTACATGCCCGATGGGACATGGGACAGACTATTGAAAGGTTATGGACCCTTAATAGCTTGGACACTTCCTATTTGTTCCATGGAATATAAACTCATATGCGTCAGTTATAGCTCGTAAAAAGTAACAGTTCTTTGGGACTGAAAAAGGAAAAAAAAATTACACATTTTCTAATTTCGAATGCCTTACTATGATACTTTGTCGTTTAATCCAACGTAACTTAGCAAAGTCAAGATACTCGTAATACCTAGTCGGTCGGTATTAATTAGTATCTAAAGTAATTTCGAAGCATAAAAAACATAACAATAATAGGTAAATTTATTCGTTTAGGTAGTTTATTTTTTATATTATTTTATTTTATTTATTTGGGGCATCAACAGCAATACAAAAATTAATACAAATCATAGTGAACAGAAAACATAGCCAATAACAGATGTCCACAAAAGTACAATTAACATGCAATAACTAAGTGGAAACACAAAAAAAAGAAGGGAGTAAAAAAGCATTCTATACAAACTAGATATGGCTTGCATAACATGTGTACGTGTGTGTTTTGAGTGATTGTGTGTGCGTGTGCGTGTTCGTGTGTGTGTATGTGACTGTGACTGAGTGTGTAATGGAAGACGGAAAGATTAGGGTGTGTAATTATTTACCTAGTTAGATTTCGTCAATTGTCGTCGTTATTTTTAGATTTCAGTAGCAGTGACTGAACTCGTTTTTTTTAAAGTTGATTTTGTGCAGTCGAACAAGTCGATACTACTAAATTGTTTATTATAAAGTTTTAGAATACGATGAGTTGGATCCGTGATCCCACAGTATCGGGGCAGCGGTAAACTAAAACGGAGACAGTTGGACGACCGCCGTCACATAAGAGTGCCAGCCAGAAATGTATATATAGTTATGTCCATAATATGTAGCCCGACAAAAGGCGGGAAAGAGGGAGACTTTTCGGGGAGGCTATTGAAAAAAGGTCAATATGACGTTAAATTTCAGGAAAATTCTAATACCATTCTAGAACAAAAATTTGGTCAAAACGAAGTTGAATTTCAAGATAATTGTGATACCATTTTAGAACAAGTGCTAACCACGCGATAACGACACGTCTCGATCAAGATAAGTAACGTGCGATAACATCACTCGGAATTTGACGTCCCGACATGTATCAGAGATTGCTTATCGGCATATATGTGCGTTGTGCGCATTTGTGCAACTCGTGTGTCGCGTGCAACAGATCGCATTCGAATTTCGACTTTATAAGGTTTATGGAAGGTCTGTTTTAGCTTAATGGAGGTAGTGAGTGTAATCCAGTAGTAGGAAATACGTAGGAAAGATAAATAATTTTGGACTGTTATCATATTATTAAACATACTGCATCTAGTAAATCACCATCCCGAGGTCATGATCTGGAATAGCAAAAAGTGATGAAGATGGTAATGATGAACTAGTTTTCCAATGGGACTAATATGAAAATCACGAAAAAGTATATGTGGGTTTCAGTTACTCAGAGCTCTCGAGGTTTTATATGGCATAGCTGATTTTATTTCCGTGAATTCCTGGTTGATTCCTTGAAAAAGTAGTACAGTATACCCTTCATAACTTTTTGACAATTAATTGCACATTCTGTAGGCAACTGCATATTTGTCTATTATCAACATCAATGACATTTCGGTGTATCACTAAGAACCAGTTAACTTGATGATAATTATAAGAATACTTGGAAGTTTTCCTGGCAAAAAACAAGTCCTTGAAAAAATTTAACATCGACATAACTGTTATCGTGTAAGTGAGCCTTTTATTAAAACACAATCATCTGCAGATAACTGCAATGGATCATCGGTTGATATAACGCTGATATCATCTCAAAAGGAATCATGACGACCTGTAATGGGGATGCCATCATTATTAAGTCATCTCGTTATCCTGCCTTATTAAGTTTTTCTAGTAATATAAGATAGTGATCTGTTGATGGAAACCTAAGATGGCCATAATAAGGCTCTATGTTCTATCGTATATCTATACTAAGAGGCCCGTACTAAGGTCAACTCCGATAATTGATAAAACAAAGCAATGTCATAGTTTGTGGTCTTTATTTTATACTATATACTCTACACCTTAGTCAAAATATGTGGCTTGGCCGTTTCGTTACTACAAGAACTAAGTATTGTAATAAATAATAATGTTTAAAATTTTGTTGTAAATGTATAAGCAAATGTTAGAATATGTAAATATTATCAGTATTGTAATTTCACTATGTACATAAATATGATTGTAATGTAATCTTGACCTGTAAAATAATGATTTTTTGGATTTTACCAATAAATAAAGCAATCAATCAAATGAATAGTGAATACATTTATTATCATCTTACGCCCATGTGACGGTAGCGAATCGGCCAACCCACATATTTTGACTAAGGTGTAGAGTTTGTGAAATTATGGCTTGTAGAGTTAGAAGCTTGGCTCTACAAGAGATCTAATAAGTTTTTGACAGTGCGACCCTTATGGTTTCATCCTGGCAACATTTTATATGAAAATGTTTTTGGTGGGATATTGTTTTCGCTTACCGGGATTGTTACTCTATAATTAATTTAAAATACATCAACGGGATAGGTATTGAGAGAAAATATATTCAACCCCAATTAAATTAAGTAAAATCTTTAGACTTTACAAGGAAATGTCTTAACACGAACATTAATTACTTACGGCAATTACTTTAGAAGAACAGACAGTACTAGTAAAGATGGTAACGGTTCACGGTTAAAATATAAGTAATGCATATGTAACGTTCGTGCATGTCGACATCAATTTTTTTTCTTTTTAAATCGATAGTCCACGTGATTCTGAGTGGAAATAACCTAAAAGTTGATGGATAAAAAAAAAGTAAAAGTGAAAATGCGAAATGTGACTATTTCCATACATTATTTAAGTTTCGATTGGCGTTTTCTATCGAGCATTGTCGTCTTGGCTGAGCCCCCATGGGCAAGCTGCGAACAATTACTAAACCAGAATCAGATGACGCAAGGGAGCCACGCATATCATTGCACTGCATATCTGCATTTACTTTCGGAAAGCGACATTTGAATCATTTGATGAAGTGAAACTGATGAAATGAAAGCCATGTGATGTCTGTTTTGTGAAGCCGGTCGCTTTCTGAGAATTAATAATAATAATAAATAAATAAATTCTTTATTTGGCAGGCAAGAAACCCAATTATTGTTGGTGTTACGTAAAAAAATATATTTTATTTCAATTAAATTCAATCATATAGCCGAAATATTGTCGGATAAGGGCTTAAAAGCCCTGTATAGATTTTTGCGTACGTTAACAATCTATGTACAGTCGCCATCAGATATATCGGAGCGGGTCACAAATATCTGAACACGCCTTTATTGTCAGGGCGTTAGAGTGCGTGTCCAGATATTGTGAACACCCCGGCTGCTCCGATATATCTGATGGCGACTGTACATGTAATAGCATATAGCAGAGGAGTCTACGAGAAGCCTTAGTATCCGACCGACTGACCCAATAACACAGGCCACACTGCAGTTACTACAGCTACATAAATAATACGAGTACTTAGAGGCTTCGCTAGAAATTTTACAGAATTAGAAAAAACTCTGCAATGGCAATGGAGAGAGCTATGCTCGGGGTTTCTCTGCGTGATAGAGTCAGAAATGATGATATCCGCAGTATAACTAGGGTCACCGACATAGCTCGCAGAATTGCAAACCTAAGTGGCAGTGGGCGGGGCACATTGCTCGCGGAACTGATGGCCGGTGGGGCCGGAAGGTTCTGGAGTGGCGTCCGCGTACCGGAAGACGAACTGCCGGTAGGCCTCCAACGAGATGGAGCGACGACCTGGTGAAGGTCGCGGGAATTCGGTGGTTGCGAGCGGCACAGGATCGGTCGGAGTGGCGAGCCTTGGGGGAGGCCTATGTCCAGCAGTGGACGTCTATCGGCTGACATGATGATGATGATGATGATGAGAAATAACTCTTGCTTTTGCTGGGACATCAGTTACCCGCGACCAAGACCAGTCTAACCTGCGTTGAAACTATAACTCGGATATAACAACGGCATATCTCACGAATACCGGCGCGCGTGTATGAGGAATGTTATGTCAAAGAAGCGAAAGAGGTATGTCAGGATCGTAGCAAGTGGAAATTCGTGGTCTCTGCCTACCCCTCTAGGAAATAGACGTGATTATATGTATGTATATCGCATGAGAATGTGAATTTCAATAAAATATCTTCTAGTCTAGTCGAACAATCAGCGGACATGAAAAAAATTGGGATATTTAGATCATACAAGCCCTTAAGTATCAATACAAGGTATTTAGATCACTACGGTTTCACTCACTATTATTTTTAGTCGCTTTTGGCGACATGTTTCGGGCTCTTCGCGACTGAAAATAATAGTGAGTGAAACCGTAGTGATCTAAATATTTTGAAATATGTCTCACGACAGTTTAATTTCGATCAATACAAGGTGTAACAAAAATAGTAGGGATCCGTTTAAAGGCATATTTTTTTATTTCAAGAAAAAGTAGAAAAAAATCTTTACGCAAAAAATTTTGGCCTATGTAAGGAGAGTTGGCCGACTTGGATGCATATGAAAAAAAATTCGCGTCAAAAAATTATTTTTGTAGTTTTTTATAATCAGAACATGATTCCGAATATGACCTTAAACAGATAAAATGTATACAGGATATATCAAAAATAGTGGCGATATTTTTCAACAAAATTACAACAGCGCAATTTACGTTAATTTCTGCCGAACCAAAGCTGGTGTATGTCTAACCCTTTTCAGATAACCGCAAATATGTAGATAAAACGATACGTGTCGGAGGACAAACAGCCTCTCGCCCTGAACGAATAAATCGTGTCGTGGGTAGAAAAAGCCGCTTACAAGAACGTAATGTAGATCTACATCACGCATCGAGATAGTATCGGGGTATCGGCGTATCAGAGCAGAGATCGTGCGTAATCGTTTAACGCTGGATTAGCAATATTTGCACGCGCCGTGTGCTTCCGCGTGCCTGCGCCGGCGCTGTGCGTTGGAGCCGAAGTTTGAGAAATGTTTTAGTGGTCTCATGATGCGGACGCTTGGAAAACAGTTACGAGAAATCGAAGGTGGAGGACTTTATTTTACATTATTATGTTTTCTTGTAATAACAAATATGCTCTAGTTTGTCATTGTAAAATCCTGAAACCATATTGTCTTTTTGTGTTTTCGAAAATAAAAATTCTTACTACTTTAAAGCCAACCATTAAAATAATAAACGAGTATGATTATGACCGTGACTGTTTCTCAGATCCAATTTGTTTACTCCGAAATCAAGCAAAGTTACTATCCGGTATCCGGCCGGATGTTAAAATAAGGGCTGGATAGGCCGGATACTGGATAGTAATCGAATATAAAAGTAGAGGAATCTCTTCAAATCTTATAAGTACACCTGCAGTCATTTGGGTGATTTTTGGTTTAGTTTAGTTTATTTATTTCGCAATACAATGTTCGTTCTTAATGTAAGAGAATACAATTAAGCAATTACTTGTCTTATAGCAATAGCAATTACAATTTATAAGTATTCGTATGTTTAGGAGTAGTCAATATACAATGGTATATAGATCTATCATCGCATTTATCAAAAAAAAACAATATGTATCTGTTATTGCACTTTAATGACATTAGCATTTTTGACAACAGATGATAAGTATCTTAAATTTTTGCTTGAACACACTGCACAAATAACTTTCGTCCAAACGCACATCGCCAAAAACATTCCACTGATAAATACGATGATGACTCTCACAGGCCAATTCGAGTTTTAGTTATTCGATCTGTTTCTCATATGATACTGATCTATACTGATAGCAAAACAACCAAAAACATCACTTTTGACACTGGTCAAAAGTGATGTTTTTGGTTGAAGTAATGTCACTTTTGACACTAACAGATTAGTATCATACCGGAAACGGATCGAATAACTAAAATTCGAATCGGCCTGTCAGAGGGATTGTCACATTTGGCGGCGAGCCACAGATAACGCGCCTTTATGGCCATGTCATTAGGAATGACATTAGCTCGAGCAGATAAGCTATATTTGGGGCAGTGACTCTCTCAACACTGTTTTGTTGCAATCTGTCATGATAATATGATATCACGATATATTTACCTGTCTCTTCTCTCTTTCATACACCTCCGTTGATGTATGTATTTATATTTGTATCTTTCTCATGCGTTTCATCATTTTCCTAGGATTTACGCTTGGCAACCTAATCTCAAGAACAGGCGCCGGCAGCAGAGAATCCTTTCATACTCGTTATAAGCTTTACCGGATTTGTATGATAAAATGTTGGCCCCCAAAATTGAAAGGGGTAACAGGTTTTGTATGGATATGCCTAAATTATAACGAAATACACGCGGATCACGTGTAAAAAGTAGTTTATATTTGTAATTAACCGTTTTATGCAAAATGGAAAGTATTAGTTTTCCACACCGCATGAAAACACTTAAATGTAATGTGCTTAAAATATATAATATGCACTTATGGACTAATAATATATCTAGTAGCGATGCAGAATCGTGTTAACGTATGCAAGGGTATATGACCACGACCAGTGATTTGTGTCGCGGTCTTTTTGCGACTGCATCGCTTCTAAATCGCTACAAAAAGTCGCTCGACCTCCCTAAGGTTTACGGGTGCTCATGTTAACAGTCTGATCTTAATCCTGGCAGGATCGCCATGTAAGGTGTGGCGTCAATACAACTGTTGGTGTCTAAATACGAATATATTCTGTTAAAATAACGCGTACCTGCTATTATATACTACAGCTACGTACATGTGGGGGTGAGGCATAGTACACACACTACAGCCTAAACGGCTATGCAACTAATTAGTGCTTAAGATGTAACCTAAATTAGCGTTCGACTTCGCAACGTTAGTAACAGACGTTAATGTTTCTCAACTGCTTTAAACCTAGAGCGTGCGGTCGGCATAACTGACTTTAGTACCCTAGTAGCTTTGAATTTTTGATATATTCACGTTCCCGTCGCAAAGTTCTGTAACATTAAAATATTTTTATATTTTTAATAACATTATAAGACAGACGTATGCCTAATGACTTGTGGCTGCCTTGGCCTGTTGAGTCCCACAAATTGTAATGCGATTATGCGTCACGGTACACTTCGTCGGAGATGGCGGGGCGAGCTAGACACCTTTGACTTCAGAAAAGAAGAACAACAATGACTGAAAAGAAAGACAAGATACGGATAGATGGAAGAATAAGAGGGAGGCCTTTGCCCAGCAGTGGGAATAAGGGCCTGTAAATATAACAATAAAAAAATATCGTATATTCGCTACAAAAGTAACCTTTAATAAAGGAAGGTATTTCAAAAATCAGTATGCTATTATTTTATGGTCATCATCAGTTCCACTAAGCCAAATAATGAGGACATACTATTTTGTGAGGTCGGTTCTTTTTTGACAAATTTAAATTCAATTCAAGAATATTCATCTCCCATCTGCAACCGCTGTTTAATTATCTTTTTCTACTCGTCGAGTATAATCTGTGTATTACGACTTCATATGCAACACTACAACCTTACTCTTTTCAACGTTGTATAGTCTATGGCACTTCCGACTCAAGCATAAGAATTTTATCGATACGGTTTAGTCAATTATAAAATTTTTTAAAATAGAACTTCATACATTTCAGTAAAATATTTCTAGTTTAAGGAGACTCGATTCAATGCAAATTAGCCTACTTAAACACGCTGCTGCGTCGCATCTGCTTTGTGATTGGTTGGCCAACAATTGCTTCATAAGTCATAAACGCGCATGTGACACCCTTCGTATAGCAACATCCATATCCTACGATAACCGCTTAGCGTTGCTTGTTAGTCTCCATAGGCTACGGTGGCCACAATCGAGTAAAACAATTGTCTTAAAATTTAATTTAGCGCGGAGCAGGTACCAGGGCCTCATGAGTTACGAGGAGGTGTCGTTGACCAACCCGCCGGGGGCGCCGGGCCCGGCGGCCGGGGCGCGTACGAGTATGAAGGTATCGCGGGCTGCGGGAGCTCGCGTATCTTAGCTGTATACTTTTGGTTTGTTTACTTAAGTATATGATTCTACTAGTTGAAAGTATTATTTTTTTATCTCGTAGAAAAAGTATTGTATACAATAGTGATATAATCAAGCGTTTCAATCTCGTACCTTAACTTAAGCAACTCAGCAAGCTTCGTTGCTTAAACACGGTACTCGACTGAAAAGCTCTCTATTATATCACGATTGTATAAAATACTATTAATTCTATAGCGTGGTTTACTTTGTCCAAGGTTATACTTATAATAACGTCGCTAATCACGTCACTTCACGGCTTCCAGCCGCGACTAATATTATGTAATTAGTTGGTTCATAATAGATACGCGTCGCGCGTTATTATTGTCACCGTTATGTATAATTATAATATTAAGCTATGCTGCTGTACTAAGAAGGGTGTATGAAATACTGTAGGTAAATAATATTGTCTTCGGTTACCGCGATAGTTACTCATGAAATAAAACTATGAAAACGGATTATCAATATACGCGATATAATCCGTTTTCATAGTTTTATTTTACTGTAGGTAAATCTTCAAAATATATTACAAGTTCTATGGGGGCATTTGTCTGGTATTTGAATTACAACCATTTTGGCACAAAACCGTTTAAAAAAAATACTTTTAGTATGTATGTATAATACTTTAGTTGCTCCAAGGATCGGCTAAGCGACGAATGTGTTAACGGTAAACATTTCCTCACAGTGCTAATGGTAATCTCGCACCGCGAGTTAACAGTTATTATTAGCGACATAGCGCTATGTTACGTGCAATGCGATGCTTGACTATTAAGGTATTGTTGCCAAAACAATGTGTCTTAAGGACCACCCTACTATACTTTTAGTCTTTCCTTCAGAGCGTCAACAGCGAACCTCTAAATCGAAATTTTGTCTCCCTCTCTTGTCAGTATTCGAGCGAAAGAGACGCAAATGAAGAAATTTTGTTTTGTCTTCGCGGTAGACCCTTAGACCTCTACAGTTGGCATATCTGTTATAAAGTGACGGCTACAATAACAGAAGATAAAAGTACGGCAATCTTTAGCTCGCATACATACGAAAATTATGAAAGTTGTCATTTAATGTTCGGTATTATTAAGTCAGATATCACACCACAAACCTAAAATAAACTAATATAGTTGCCTGGAATAAAGATTATTTCATTTAATTGCGTGCCCAGAAGGTAATGCGTACGTAACCGTTTCTTGAATGTAATGCGTGATTAGTACTGATTAGTACTGATGATGTGAAGTGAGCCCTCACAAAACAATGTTAAATTCGCATCTTAAATGATACACTGACTATTCACCTACAAAATAACATTTAAAGTTAATAAGATGATTGCTTTTGTAACTGGATTCTGGCTTTCTCATAGTTTTATGTGGAAAGTATTATTATTTCCTTCTCGTGGTAAAATAAAGTAAACTCATTCTAATCGTACAAACTGAGTGGACGCTTCAGCGCGCGCGACCAGGCCTTCGGCACAGTGACCATGTTAAACAAATACAAACATATACGAGTAATTATGCGAGTATGTATATTATATTAGTATAAATGCGAAATTTAGACATATTAATGTGTCATTATACAAATGCGCAATACACATTTACCGGCCATCTTCAGCAACAAACGGGTACTTCAGTAATGGTGCTATAAAATTACTTAACACATTCGCACCTACGGCGCGCCTACGTTGTTTTACTGTCCATTAAGCTGGTGTTTCGGCACAGTACCATCGCCCACACTGTTAGTGTTAACTGACAGTTCGTAAACCTTATTACAAAAGGCATAACACAGATGGACAGTTAAGTGTTGCTGTTTGTATCTAATTGTCACTGGCCAGTTTGCAATATTTGTTATATGGGACGGTGTCAATTACGTGTAACATTGACACTACTGACAGTGAATCGAAGGAGTTGCTCTCGGAGCCTAGCCAAGCGACAATCATTTTATAGAAAACGCCAAATAAAACTTAATAAAAAAAAACCGGCCAAGTGCGAGTCGGACTCGCGCACCGAGGGTTCCGTACTTTTTAGTATTTGTTGTTATAGCGGCAACAGAAATATATCATCTGTGAAAATTTCAACTGTCTAGCTATCACGGTTCATGAGATACAGCCTGGTGACAGACAGACGGACAGCGGAGTCTTAGTAATAGGGTCCCGTTTTTACCCTTTGGGTACGGAACCCTAAAAAGAGACACACGAACCCACCACCAAAACGTCCCCTGCCTGCTATAAGGCCACATCTCAAAATGTATGGTTATTGCAGATTAAATCTTAATAAAAAAAAGTTAAGTTTCCTTTAAAGATGTTAATGATCAAGTGGCCGTATTGCAGGCACGAAACAAAAAAGCCGCTCCCATACAACAAAGTTATTCTTTAATTTTAATACTACGCGACATGCTTAAATTATATGAATCTTGCCATGAACGTTTACGTAACATATATCTATGACAGATACTAAAAATCGTTACAAAAAACTGTTAAACAAATAAAACGGAGCGAGTAGAAGTTTTATAGGTATGTAAATACAACTTCTAGCAACGAAAACGAGTACCAGACAATAGATATAATGTTCCTTGATCCCGAAAAATTTTTACTTTTCGTTTGGTGATAGCGCCATACGATTGTCATATTGGCTAGGCCCACTGATCCTTCATTTAATATCTACAACAGTATACCGACGAGACGACACTACACGACGGCAATCATGAAATTGTCGTAATGAGACCATTACGCTGACCAATTGTTCGCAGAACAATAGCCGCTGAATCATTCTTACAATCATCACTGTTTGCAAACCTAAGTTTTTGTTCTGTGACTGAACTTTTGAACTCTATCGCGTTCAAAAATGTATACTTATTACTTACCTAGAGTCTGTGCGGAAAGAGAAGTCAAAAAAACGTAATGGTTCCCTTATTCCACGACTCTTTCTCTTTCCACAGAGAAAAGTATCGGTAGATGAGGTGAATGATTGATTGCACACACAGCCACATACACTCATGGACAAATTTAAAGGAACGCAAAAAAAAGTATAATTACTAATTTTAAAATTACTTTTAGGTGCTGTAATCCAGTAATTAAACTTTTTTTTGCGTTCCTCTAAATTTGTCCATGAGTGACGTGAATGACATGTAACGCTTGTTATCAATAAAAGATTGAATCATTCAATTCAATTAAATTGTGTCATGTCATTTGTTTGTCTGTGATGTCCATAATATCTGTGTGTTTGTCTGTTTGTTGTAGGTTCCCAGTCTATCCTTCCACAAGATCAAAATTTAACCGAACATTCTCTTCTCACAAGTCAAAAGTCTACACCTCGACATTGGCAGAATCCACCTTGCTAAACTCAGCGAGGAGTAAAGCCATGAATAGGAAAAAAAAAACGATTGATCGAGTATAGTTAACAGGTAGTGAACGAATAAATGAGGGAACGAGTTTGACGTGCACGATAATTAACCTTGAAGCAAGTTTAGTGTAAATCTTGCAGTTGACTTTTGAACTTGCTATTAGCACGAAAAAATAACACACATTTCGAAATCTCGCTGTCATTATATGACATATGTGTCTCTTCTCCTTACACTTCAACTCTGGTGCGGATAACTATACGTACTAATATTATTAATGCGTAATTAACTCTGTCTGTATGTTACCTCTTCACGCTTACACCGCTGAACCGATTTAGATTAAATTTGGTATGGAGATAGTTTGAAAACCGAGGAAGTACGAACGATAGTTTTTATCAATCATCACCATCATCCCTCGTAGCCGAACTCGCGAGCATTAAATAGTAGGATAGGTATATATATTTCCGCCGCTAGTCCTCCGTTTGAAAGTTTTCAGACTTGGTCTCATATCGCGTTTCCATTAAGAAATTACAAGTATTACAACACAAATTTCTAGTGAGCAATTTCGCCTTAAATGCAGGGGTCAGAAGCAGGTTTTGTAATGTTTTGGACAGCGTGTTTATTACATAATAATACACCTGTCGTAAGCTAGCAGCTATGTATGTCATAACGAAGCTTCGTCAATCAAAAGGTTAGCGGTAAGGCAATGAATTAAAAACTTTATATGTATCTAGGAAAAATTGTGCTAAAAAAATAAATTTTCCGCAGCCGATGTATAAAAGAGAAATAATTTGTAGCATTATATATCTCTCTCATAAAATAATTGCGTTCTTTATAAACGTCTGTCAAATCTATTATGCCGTTGATAAACGGTTGTGAAAATCCATTGATAATATTTGTGTTTGTTAAGGGGCCCACACTGACTATATCAGTCCGGACGATATCGGCCTGTCAGTTAGGACAAAAATTTGACAGTTACGAACAACTGACAGCCGGATATCGTCCGACGGACTGATATAGTCAGTGGGCCCTTTTAGAATCGGACAAAATTTAGCAAAGGTTGACTCTCGCTGGTTGACCACGAACGCTGTAAAGAGTTCGAAACGTCGGAATGTAGGTATGATAAATTTATTATACGCGATATAATCCGTTTTCATGGTTTTATTTCATGAGTAATTATCGTGGTATCCGAAGATCCGATGACAATATTTTGCCAAGTTTTTGTTATGAGGACTAACTGGTAGAAAAAAAACGGGTTTAAAATGTCCATTTACTCTCGGAATATCCATAAGTTAATAACCTATTCCAGCTACCATCCACTTCTAGTTTATTCCGCCGTATAATTTGCTGCCAAGAATGAATCTTCATTGAATGCAGAGTGCATCTCTTTAATATTAATAAACCATGGTCGGTGGCTGACATCACTCCATATAAATGACATACGTACTTGGTTGCATAAGTCACATTCTTTACGTAATTATGTTCAGGCGCTTTGATGTAGCGATGCTCAGTAAAGTAAAGTAAGTACTTAATGAATTGGTACTTCGAACCCAAATTCTTTTCCAATGTTTCTTGTAAATTGCTTCTGAAACATCATTTGATATTTATGTACAATCAAGTGTATGAATATGGGTGTAGACAACTTAGTCAAAAATATATTCCATAGTTCTTAATTAATATATTTTTGACAGCGAATTCGCTGATATAAGACCTATGGGACTTATTTCTGAGTATGATTTGTGCACCCATATTTTTACACTTGACTGTACCAGTTTCGGTAAATGAAAACATCTTGAAGAAAGCGGACTACTTTCAATAAGTGTGTAGCTTTCGTAACAACCAGTGCCTGCGTCAATTCCTACGGTAGGATTCGAAAAATCGGACCACCGAGAAGAGCAAAAAGGACAACTTCTGCGTGTATGATTTTATTTACACCACGCAGCTATATCACAGCATTTCAAGCATCAAAATACAAAATCGAATACCGTCCTAGCCATATTTGCAGACACTTACCTATACTAAACCGTATCGACATGTACGGACTCTTCCGGCCGTCTCGCCCGTCCTTTAAAAGGCCGTACCTATTTTCTGGTTCTAACATGTCGGTAGATACGGTGTTAAACAAACAATTGGTAACCCTAATTGCGATGATACAAGGTCCACCGGTGTTCAGTTAGGAGAGAAGAGTGTTACTCTGTTTTGTAGAAGTTACTGGTGACCGCAGCGATATGCGAGCCACGTGCGACAGCTTCACCTGACTCTATTATGGCTTAATGTTACCAAATATGTGTAATCGTGGATGTGATTCGCAATTGGGTGGTTTTAGTGATGCTTACTAATCAAAAGTAATGTTTCAATTGAGAATACTTGAAGCGAAAATTTACTGGAGCTCAAAAAGTTTGTCAATAAAAACGACGAAGTAGAAAAAATCGACAATAGAAAATTTGATGCAAGTCCCTTACGAATCTCCAATTTAATTTTAAGTATTTTAATAAATCGGAGTGCTCTAGATTTTAATACTGTAAGACTCGTAAGACCCAATTTTTGAGCCTTAGAATGTGGAAATTTCTTTTATTTTTATTAGAGTTCAAACTCGAATTTAATTTGTACTTGTACAAGTAGGTACGCGGGGACTTACGAGAATATGCACGAATAATACGAATATGATCAAAATACATAATTATTATGCCTCAAAAACTCTTACTTAACTCTATCCAATGTTTTGGAGCTATCGGAGATCACGAGTCTTGATTTACCAATTTACCGTACCCGCATGGGAACTAAACTCTAAAACAATTGCACCCACGTTTCCCATCGGTATAAACACTGATGAGGGCTTGACTTACTTTGACTTATATTACCGGTATTCCCCAAAAAAGAATAGGTACTGGTCAATACTCTTTCATCTATGTAGAAAAAAGTTTTCGTAAATGACAGCTGATAAACAAATTCTGAGAACCTGAATTAAGTAATTCGTAATATTTTCATCGCATAAGGCAGGATCTGTCTTTATATTGTCTACTACGGTATCATAACCATTTTTTTTTAATCTTTATTAGAAAAAGGGTTTTTTCACAAAACCATAACCATATTCGTGGTCCAGTGAACTATTATAGATTCATTTAGGTACACAAATACTACACTCCTTCCATCCACGGCCGAAAGATTTAAACAAATAAACAAATTGTATGAGCGCAAATTAATTAATGATTCGTCATCTTAACCGAAAAAGGCAAAATCATCAAAGATAATCTATTTAGATTTTTTCCTACGATATTTTAATGTGGCCGAACGGTACGAACTAATAAACAAATATTCAGTTCATATAAGTGCTGAATCATTATTTTCACCGGATAAGGCGGTACATAATCCTATCTTTATGTTGTCTCCTACGATATTTTAATGTCTATTCCAATGTCCGTTCGTTCAAATTATGGTCATTACGGTAATCGTCCACTTACCGGCTTGTTCGAGACACTTTTATTATTGGTATTATTTATATTCTAATTCTAATGTTGAGTTGGCCTTAGCGATTTCTGAGCTGAATTGACTATAGAGTGTAGTGTTGTGACTGAGAGAATAGTGTTGACTGAATTAAAGTTTGGTAGATTCCCGGGAACGGCACAACTCTAGTCAAATTACATCGTCACGCCAACAGTTCAAGGCGGACTTCTAATTAAAATGTAATTTGACTCAGTAATCTGCGATTAAGTCACCTTAATTCGATAAACAATTCGCAATCACGGCGCCTTAATGAGATTGGACTAATTAATGTTGGGATCGTTTAGTTAGTAACAGCAAAACTCTTAACTGGTACCTAAATGGCACTGAGAAAGGTTTGTTTGTATTCTATTCGGGCTAATGTTTATGGATATATCGGTTTGTTCTGCAAATTGGCGAACTCTGGGGAAAACCCAGAGATATTCAAAACAATGAATGTTATTCTGTCCTGGTTTACATTAGAATAGTCTTTCTATTACAATTTTTTTTTTTTTTTTTATATTGCATTCACTATTGCTGGAGTAACAAGACTCGATAAAGTGAAAAATGAATACATCAGAGGTAGTTACAAAGTTGCGCCCATCACAGATAAAGTCACGGAAAGTAGACTTCGCTGGTATGGCCACGTGATGAATGCCCCGAAGACCACGTAGTTCGGCAAGCCTTGGCATTGCCGAACAGGGAAGCAAACAGACAAGGAAGACCTAAAGCCACGTGGTGGTCTACTGTGACCCGCGACTTGGAACGAGCCCAACTTACCCCAAGGACAACTCAAGACAGACGGTCCTGGCGCATGAGAACGAGGAGAGCCGACCCCAAATAATGGGAATAGGGCAAAGATAAAGAAGAAGAGAAAGAAGAGAAGAAAATATTGCATTCACACAAATTAGCAATTGAATTATTAAATCATCCAGTAGAAAATCAAATGGAAGTTTATGAAAAAATACGTTTAACGAAGTTCACGTGGACGCAGACGCACTTCTAAGAAAGATCGAAGTATTCTAAGTAGTGCTAAATAATACTAGGACAGAAGAAACCATGGACGGCATGGACTATCAGTCGTTCGACCTGTCGTCGGTTTTAACTATGCGCCGGCCGTCACACCATCTATGTAGCGTAAGTTAAAATCTGATATTCATATTCATATTCCTTTATTAAGGCGGTTCCCTGAGCCAGAGAGCGAAAAATCTCCTTATATGATCCTGTTTTTTCTAAGAGGCGTTGATATTTGTAGACGTGGAAAAAATATATGTAGTTCTTGACTATATTATCTTTAATATCATAGCTTCCGATACACGAATTATGACACTTCGCTCAATACAATTAATTCCCAAACTAACCTCTAACTCGGACTTTTAATCCAACTTACTCGGTTATCTATTATGTGATACTATAAACAAAAAAAGAAGAAAAAACAATCCTAACTTATATAATAATTTCATAGCTTTCGAATTTCGATATTGTAGGGTAACGTTTTTAAAATAAATAAAAATCGACAAAATTCGATCAAAATTGACACTTGGCGCGCATGATCTTTCCCGTTCTTTCTTGCGAAATGTGACAGAGACAGCGGCAAACCGATGGAACGGCCTTAATGTTTCTGTTCTGATGTAACAGCTGTCAACACGCATAAAGGCCTGTGCAAGTGCACATGGGCGTTGTAATATACAGATCTTTATGAGAGACGGCACACCGCTTGCGTGATGTGCTGTGCGTGCACGCTTGCACCATTTTTTCGCAATGTACCAAATAGACTTTAGAATCATCGCATTTATCATCGCATTTATTCGTGATAAACTATGACATACAAAAGTATAAAAGATCAAAGAAATATAAACATAAAAATAAATAGTTTACCACGAAATGGTCCCGCCTCAGCATAATGCTAACCCAAAAGTCAGCGCTGATCTTCCGGCGAAACCATTTTGAGGGCCACGAACGAACGCAGCTGTACGACACGGCCCTATTTTAAAACACAGAACGCGACTTTGCGGCGGCGAATGGGCGGCGATCAGCGCCTTCTAATCTGCCGGTGAGATGTCATGATGACATAGAGGGCCATGTCGTACATGTGCTGATTAATGTATTATTTATATAAAAAAATAATATATAACACTAGTATTTGGTACAAGCAAAAGAAAATCAACGTGATTACATAACAAAAACTAAAAATACAATCTTACAATATAAAATAGTGGATGTGTTTACTTTGCCAAAGTGAAAGTTCGTACATACGACTGACAATGAAAGTCTCCAAGTTTGTTACAATTGTTACACGAAGAAGATGAATTACACATATAGATATAAATATAACACACAATAGTGAAGTAAGAATTGCAAGGCAGCGACAGAGATAGAAATGCCAACAAAACAAAATTATACAGTCTCATTGAGTTAACATAAGGATAGGACAGAAAAAATCAGGTATCTATATTTATATTATTGGTTTGCTCACAAAACAAGTAATAAACCACATAACTACATAACTATTGGGATAAAAAATTACATTAAATGAAGCTAGTATCGTGTCTTAAAGTCTCCTGTTGCCGCTGGTGTTGTAGTGTATATAATTTAAGCTTTGCTTTAAAACTTACTACACTTTGTAGGTTCCTGAGAGGTGGAGGAATGTTGTTCCAGCAGCGGCTTGCCATGTACCTAAAGCTCCCACGGAAAGCTGCCGAAGCATGTCGGGGTGTCACCAACTGTACACTGCAATTACGCGCCCCAAGTGACCTACGGGTGGAAATCCATGATAACTTCTCGAAGAGATATGATGGGGATTTGTGTTTTATTACGCCAAATAAGAGATATGCCAGATGAAGCTTACGACGGTGTAGCATTTTGAGTATATTATGCTTATTTAGAAATGGAGTCACATGGGCTCTTCGCGGAATGGTAAAGCAAAAACGAGCACAAGCATTTTGCACCCGCTGAATGAGTCGCTTTGTTTTTGCCAGAAGACGTGGACCATAGACCAAATCCATATAGTTTAATTTAGATAGAACAAGTGTTTCAATCAGCTGACAGCGCAAGGTTTCATTAATGAATGGTCGTATGTTATACAAAAGCTTGAGCCTGTAGAAACAGTTTCTCACAGTTTCAGCAACATGCTTCTCAAATCTGAGTTCACTATCCATAATTAAGCCTAAATTCCTAGCCTCATACACTTTTTCAATGGGTTCACCCAATAGCGTTACATCTCTAGCAGCTTCAATGTTGCTCAACTGATTTTTGGTGCCAAAGATCAGATATTTTGTCTTAGCTGGGTTGAGCATTAGACTATTGTCTAGAGCCCAAGATGCTATGTTTGCAAGGTCGATATTAAGTTTTTGTATAGCACTGTCAATTTCAGAAGGTTTACAGGAAATGTATATCTGTATGTCATCTGCATAAATATGATATTTGCAGTGTGTTATGTGAGCTCTGATGTCTGCTGTATATAAAATAAACAGGATTGGGCCGAGTATGGATCCCTGTAACTTTAAGTAATACTACTTTTAAAAAATCTACAAATTATTCGACGGAAATGTTTCCACGAATATAAGACATTTACCTTACATATTTACAGCAATAAAAGCATTTGATACGAGATCAAAAACAAACAACACACTCTTAATATACTATACATACTCTTTATAAATACACAAGGTTAACATTTTCAGTCTAGAATTACATTGAAATTAGTAAATCATGAGTGCATGTGGCAGATTGTCAAACATGTTTCTGGATCCGACATATGATACTAGAGAACTGGACTGTTATTAACAAAGCTTTTAAAGCAAATCGCATAACGGTAACCACTATAGATGAGCCGTACAGTGTCACATTCACATTGTAAAGAGCAACATATCATAGAATATGATGTTGTACACAGTTGTACATGTGTACTCTGCATAACCGAAATTAAAAACCTAACATGTTGGGGATCATGCTTAGACTGGTTCTCTAGAGGCGTTATGATCAGAAAGAGATGGAAATAGCACGTCTGGACGGTTGCCAAGTCTCAATGAGTATGATCAGCGACAAGTAAATAGTTAAGATTAAATAGTAGTCTCCGTGGAAATATGCGTTTGTTACAAAATATCTCCTTTACTGGCAAATTAGGTTCTATCTATTCTTTTAACCGTAACATAACGATATACAACGTTTTCAACCAAAAGGTACCACATTGTCGCTTGGCGATAAGGTTGATTTCAAATTGAAGCTATAAGGAAATAGCGCCTTATTGACAACCGACAATAAGTACCCTTTTTGTTGAAAATGGCACATATGATGATAATGATGAGAGCCTTTCAGTTCTAATAAATGGCGCGTCATAGCGACTCATTCAATTAAGGTGAATGTGGGGAAGACCGGCATCATTTATTGCAGGGAAGACAGTCATAGGGCAATAACTCTCGTATTTGTAATTTTGTATATGTCGCTCAGACACAGTCAGAAAACAAGAGAAGCGCTCCTTCTGCTATACCGACTTTTTTAACGATGCGGTAATACTGTTACGCATAGCCTCTGTGACCTAGAGAGGCGTCGGGGGTTATGTGGGACTCCCATCTCCCATTCCTTTCTCTTAGCGAGAAAAGGGGGAGAAGTCCTACCCACTACACCCACATCGGCTTTACCCGCATTGCCGTATGGGAGACGTCATGGGATCGCGAACATTCTGCCATGACGCCCCCGACATCCCAGCTAGCTTAGGCTGGGTCAACCGCACCAGAACGAAGTTCAAGGATGCCATACCCGATAGTTCAGGGACGCTTTACCCGATCTGCTATACCGGCCTGTAAGTGGCGTCTACAAACTCTAGTTATTAGCGACGAAAGAGCTTGTAGAAAATTAGAAATATAGACGGTCTTTGACTTTATGGCTAGAAACGCCACTTGGATTGACGGTCTTTATTATTTAAAAGTCTCTAATATGACACATGCATTCGCAATGCCATGAATTCAGGTTAACCACCCAGGGAAAGCATTTGAAATTACAATAAGCATTTTCCGTTATCGATTTTCAATTTTCTCAGTCAACTTGTTATCTTGAACATTGCTCACTTGTTTAGTCATCGTTTCTATAAATTCAATAAAAAAGAACCGAAATTTAAAATTATATCACAAATGCCGAAATTCCGCTGTCTGTATGTCTGTCCCTATGTATGCTTAGATCTTTAAAACTACGCAACGGAATTTGATGCGGTTTTTTTTTAAATAGATTTGTATGTATAATTTGTAAAGGCTTTGTGTTAATTAGTTAAACTACCCGTGCGAAGCCGGGGCGGGTTGCTAGTTAATTTATAAAGAAACGGTAGAAGAAACATTAATTGGATTTCTTTACAAATAATATAATTCTTCTTCGGAATTTTCTTTTTTCGTACTTTACAATATGTATTGTACCTATTGTAGCTTTGAATGTACCTATGGGTGGATGTGGATATCGCTTATTTTTCTTTGAATGTATTTTAATCCACGATCACAAGCGGAACTCGTAATAAATAACCCCCAACGGCCCCAAATGTCTGTCACAGCACTCATAGCTACTGATCCCGATAGACAAGAAATAGAAGCGTGTTCCTGTCAAATTGTAATAAATATAGATCCGTTACTTGGGATTTACTACTTGTCTAACTGGTCAGATTTCTAAGCTCTGTTTTTATATCCCAGATATTGAAATGACGGTTCGATTGGCCCAATCTACATCCTAATCTGTCTAATTTATCAGTTTAGTATAAAACCAGACAGATCGGGTAGAAGATTGGGCAATCAGTTTAGCCACGAAAAGTATTTTGATCCTAGAGTTTACATTTAAAATGTCGATTCTTTTTTGTAAAAACGTAAAACGTATGGTAGGTAAAAGTACATAAAAACGTACATACACATTGTCTCTTTTTTAAAAGTGTCAGATAATGTGGATACTTTTGACGCGTGGTCCTACCCAATATACTATTAATGTTGACCGTTCCACAATTGGAGCATTCGTGAAAGGAAAATCTTGTAAAACTCTACCAGCGTCGTCGCGCGTGACATTTTCTTATATGTTACAGGAGGCAAACGTGCAGGCAGACGATTTTCTTTTCTTGAAGTTCGTATCGGTCCGGTAATATTTTATTTTATTTTATTTATTTTATTTATTAGGAAAACTTACAGCTGAAGTAACACGTTAGGTAATAACATAGAAGCAGTGAGCCAATTACAAGTTTCCACAGATAGAAACTGCGTAAAGTGCATGGTGTGCGAAATTACAACTAATAATACTTACTAACTTATAAATATACTTTACTCATCTTACTAGAGAGGGAAAATTGGTTTAAACTGTTAACAAGAAGAACAAAAGAGAGAAAAAAGAACAGGATAGAGATACAATGTTGAGTTAACACTTTTTCCACTGTTAACACTTAACAGTGGGAAAAGTCCTGAGTCATTAGCTTACGTATCGAACTAAAGCTATCGCAGAACAGATCGATGAGATCATGATGTTTGCAAATATATATAAATATATACATGTTTAGGTCCAATCTCGCTTTCTTGTAGGCTACCAGAAAGGGTAAGAGACTAACCTTGTGGTAGGTATCTTTCTGCCAGTTCTTGATCTGCGCCATGACGTCGTTGACGAGCCGGTCGCGGACGGTGAGGTGCAAGTCGGACAGTCTCTCCGCCTCCACCATGCCGCCTTTCCACGCCGCCTCCATCGTGCCGTATTCAGGTCCTGGGGGCAAAAAGCAGTTTATTATCATACTTCTATTATAACTAATATTTTTATGTCTTCTAATATAAATAAAAAAAGAATTGGCCTTATTGTTAGTGATGGGACTTGGCACTAAAGTACCGCTACTTTGGTTGGAGTGAAACGTGTAAATCATGCGGGACAACAATTACTATGCAAAATAATCTGCGCGACCATTCCAATTTTAATAGTACATATTTCATTTTATTTTAATCAACTGTCAAAAGTAATGATATTTTTAAACCATCTGTAATTTCTTGAATACTTCATCATCCTAAAGATTTTTTTGGTGATATCATTATTTTAAGTTACGTTTTACGTGTTACTATGACAATGAATTAAAGTTTATTACCTCGTTTGAGGTCGACTGTACCTACAGGTACCCTATATTAATACTTTCAACACTTTTCATTCCCGCGATAACACGCCAACACACACATTTTTCATTACCACTACTCACATAACATCAACCATTGAGAACTGACTCATATCTTTCTGAATTAGTCCATATTTCAATTTTTACTCGTGAAGTAACTACCGAGTAGGGTTAACCGCGGACGTGCAATTTGCGTTAATAGCTGGTAAATGCAAATTGATATAAGCGTAGTTAAAACATTGGCAAGCTCTTAAACCGCCTAACATTTTACAAAACAGAACTTTACACATACGAAACAAGGTTCATTTTTAAATTATCCGATGATATGATACGACGTTTTTAAAGTTAGTATAAAAGCCTTCGTGATACCACAACCCTGGGTGATGTTAACCGATCGTTGGATTCATTTTAATCAATATAAACTAGGGAATGCTAACCGGTTTTTCATTGTATGGGGAAACCGGTTAATAACCGGTTAGTAACCGAAATTTCATACAAATAAAAACCGGTTTGCATTCCCTAATATAAACCCGAGGCTAGATATTAGAAGTAATGAGAGTTATTAATCGCACTTAAACTATCGTGAGACATATTTCAAAATATTTATCAGTACGGTTTTTACTCACTATTATTTTTAGTCGCTTTTGGCGACATGTTTCGGATGCAAATAATCTTCTTGGATTTTATTGTGACATTTTAGCGAAACCTGCTTATTAAGCAAGGCCAGACTCAAGTGTATGGTTTATTCTACTAATAGTTAGTTTATTTGAATAGATAAAAAAGATGAAATTATGAAATCGAGCTGCATTTATGCAATCTGTTGTGTTTTGTAACGCCATAACAAGTTAATGTTTTAGGCACGGAGTAGGATGGAGATGGCAAGTGGGCGTTCCCGTCTATCCGACAGTTAGTAGCGACCGACTCACTTTATGCACAGACTATGCTCAGTTGTTGTGTAAACTTCATGCTCGAATGACATTCACGTCGTACGTACGCTCGTCTAACAAAAATTGATAATTAAATTTAAAATGCCGTATTGTGCAGTATTAAGCTGCAGAAATCACAGCGGTTTAAAAAATCTTTCACGTGGAGGTATTTCCTATCACCGGTGGTTATTTATTTAAATATAATCCGATAAATACGAAAAATCTGTTTCTTTTGCATTATTACGAATGTTCGTTAAGTAAATCTATATTTTATCAGTTAGAACTTAGAGTTCACAATCCTTTGTCACTATTCTTTACGTTTATCTGGAATATTCGCTATCCTAAATGTCAAATTACTTCGCTACTCAGATGCTGCGCAATGTCGATATTTATATCGATAAAGTTAAAGTTACGATATTTCAAGTTTGATGTTTTGTAGTTCGGTAATAAATTATTATTTTAGACACGTTTCTAATTATTATTTGGGATAATCAATGTCTTAGTAAATATGGCAGCTCTGGTCATCAAGCACTAAGTTAAGTCGGGGTCATTTCATGGCAACCTTTCAAACCTTCGTATTCCTTTACATACGTTTTTGTTTTTTACACCCATCATATTTTCATCGTTAATATAATT
Source organism: Cydia strobilella (assembly GCF_947568885.1). Taxonomy (NCBI): domain Eukaryota; kingdom Metazoa; phylum Arthropoda; class Insecta; order Lepidoptera; family Tortricidae; genus Cydia; species Cydia strobilella. The sequence continues at coordinate 16,338,845 of NC_086054.1, forward strand.
AGACTAGGTACTTAATGCACTTATGCGTAGAATGCATGCAATGTGCCATGAATAAACGTTTTATATTTTCTATTTCTTTATTATTAATTATTGTAGGTTACCACAAGATGCCGATATTAAAAATAAATGGATCAATGCTACTGGGCAAGAAAATTAGTTTCCGCAAAAATATAGCACCATTTGCTAGGAGCATTTCTTAGAGAAAGATTTCTGGGGATAAAATTGCCATACATCTCATCTAGCGTCCACACGCCTAAAACTTAGTTACTAATTTAGTAATTATTAGTGACATTCGGGCTCACTTAATTAATAAAAAGTGTTCCGTACCACGCAAACTAGCGTCAAATATTGGAATTTTGCCGCCCCCCTTCCTGATTTGATAGGTCACAATCTTACAATCAAATCAAGTGGGATCGATGAGCCAGTTTCATGTATGCTTTCACACCATACAATTAATTTGACAATTTAATCAGGTTGTCCCGTCTAGATTGGCCTTAAATGCTGCTACAAGTAAATATATTGTTAAAGACGAATACTTACCTATGTAAGTAATTGCAGATTTGTGATCACAAAATAACAGCAATACCGAGTTAATAGACCTTTAAAGAACTATGATTTTATCTGTTTGACTTTAAGATATATTTAATGTTCACATTAACAACCTAGTTGGTCAATTAATAAGAAACAAATTTCTAGTTAGATATTTGTTGTACTGTACTACATATTATTTTTCATACAATCACGATTATCACTACCTATATTATAATCATAAATAAAGTATCATCTAAATGTGTTAAAACATACGGTAATGAAATATCAATACCTAACTGAACACACAAATATCGATAAAACACTCCGATTACACTGTCCCCTCCCTATATCGTCGAATGGAAAGAAGTTCCAACGGTTAGCTACTCGCAGGCGTGTAGAGGTCTCGAAAACACCAGTGTAACGTGACCGTGAGATCCGTAACAAACCATGCGTAATTAGACCTTACTTATACTGGTTTTTTAGCCCTTTTCTCGCCTGTTATGTAAGTGATTTTAAAATTATATAAAATAACGCCATCTGGTGTTGAGTAGTTGTATTAGGTGAACGTTGAGCGAGCTTTTGTGAGATGAATGGGATAATTAAAGAGTCGTATGTCATATAGCTTTGACATTATATTTTAAACCGTCACTCATGTAGCCTACAGTTGATATTCGTTCGAGAAATGTCCACCGGTAATAACTTTTTGGTATGGAAAGTTGCTACGAATCAGAGCAATTTTGTAAGTGTGTGACGTATATTAACGTGGCTATGAATGTGTGAGTTTAGCGACACTGGTTTTCATACTAAATAGGAGTCATTTCACATCCACTAGTTTATTAATTCGTGGTTTTAGGAGTTGCAAAAAAAAATCTTGCGATTACAAACAAACTCTACTTCGTCTCAACAAAATAATAACAATTTCAGGAGCCACTTTTGCGACTACGACGTCGAGCAAAGCGTCGTATGTATGTATTGTCTAAAAATCATTTACAATTTAAATTTAATAGTGTTATGGTAATTAGCCACTTTCAGTGTTTAGCAATAAAAGCAGATATGTGGTATTTTCTATAAAAAGTGACCTTATTGTCGATGGCGCTTACGCCATTATAAACGATGCTCCGATATAAATACAATGCCGCGCGAGCGCGACGCTGGTAAGCGCCATAGAAAATGTCCCATATGTACGAGTATATCCACCGCGGAGCTTTTACAAGAAACATTTAACCCGACCAACCTGACCTCACCTTAACCATAATTCATTAAAACAGATAGCTCAAGTCCAGTTTATCTCGTCAGAGAAAACAAAATTAAACCACAGAGAGTCCATGGGATTACTTTGCTAGCATTGTTTACCCTAAAAACCAACTTTATAGTCAAACTGTAAGGTTTATTCTTTCATAAGACAGTGAGGGGTAGAAATGAAACCAGTCTCATCGCGTGGACCGCTGAAGGCGCTATTTTCGCAAGTGTTTACTGTTTACTTGACGTTTCATAACCGATTACACGCTTGCTAGTCACTTGTGATGTAATAAAGTGTTAATTCGTAAGATCCGAAGATATAACTAACTCTAACTAAGTACAGTCGAGTTCACAAACATCTGTAGCACCGACTCCGAAGATGAAGACTAAATTACTGTTGATAAAAAAAAACCGGCCAAGTGCGAGTCGGACTCGCGCACCGAGGGTTCCGTGCTTTTTAGTATTTGTTGTTATAGCGGCAACAGAAATACATCATCTGTGAAAATTTCAACTGGCTAGCTATCACGGTTCATAAGATACAGCCTGGTGACAGACGGACAGACAGACGGACAAACGGACAGACGGACAGCGGAGTCTTAGTAATAGGGTCCCGTTTTTACCCTTTGGGTACGGAACCCTAAAAAACCAGGTATCGCTAAGAGTAAGAGTAATTTGACAGGCTGTGCGGCTTACTGCATAGGTAAACACTTTACACAAATAATTATTTCCATCATGATCATCGTTTGTGTAGAATGTATACTCTGGCAAACCAACTTTCAAAATTTGAATAAGGAGATTGATTCTTCGCGCCCACATTTTTCCAATTTGCCGCCTTTTTCTACTGACAAATGTTGGCTTGCCAGACTAGTATAATACTTAAAATTTTGATGGTAATTTTTCACCCATTTTCTCTGATTTATTACTTTTATTAGAAATTTAGTAAGCAACATGTGGCAAAAAATTAATGGCATTATTCATAAAATAAATGTCTGTCGAACCTACCAAGTTTATTCGACTGTCAACTTAACATTGGTGTTATAGTTAGAACGAAATAAACAGCTTCTTTCTAATTATTAGAGCTTTTATGAATAACGAGGTAAATGTTCTGGCAAAATTTCTAGCATATTGGTTCATTAGATAACAGGTACTGTGTCTGAGTAACGGCGCGTGCATTCCTAATTCAATCGCGCAAATGACACTTTCGATTTTCAAATCGGCCCAATGGAACGTGTTGAAGCGGCCATTAAGTGCGTCGTGCCGACCGGCCAATACGCGGGCTGAATTACAGATTGGGGCAGGATGTTCCAATGGCTAATTTAATTGCATGGGCGCAGGTGAGGTGAGGTTGACTCAAATAAACCAGAGGGCCTACCGCGAACCACGTTAGACGTGTTGCCTCCCTGTCACACTCACGTATGAATTTACAAGTGCGACAGAGAGGAAACAAGTCGAACGTGGTTCGCGATAGGCCCTCAGTATTAGCGAAGGTCTCCGTTTTAGCTTGAGTAAAAATGCTTTCGTATGTCCAGATGTTCTGCTCTACAGGTCGCAATTCTCAACCGGTTCTCGTGAAATTTTGCGAGCAGGCCATAATCGTGTGGTCTACATCTCACAGAGCCACTAGTTTATGTTTATTAACATAGCATACATGCAAACATAGCTGTAAGTACATAACGGCTGATTTCGAAGATGGCGGCACCGGCACGGTCTTGACGTCTTCCGAAAAGATTGATCTAATATTGCCATTGCCATAGACAGATGTGTGGACTAAATGAAAGCCTTTGCCCGACAGTACGACATTACAACCTTATAAAAATAAACTTAACAAATGCCTGCACAACTCCTCGGACGGACAGCTACAGAGTTTTAGCTATATTAACCACATCTTAGTAGGTATTGTCAATAAAAAAAAAAATTAAGGTGGTGAGCTACCAAGGGCGCGCATTGACTAGCTCAAGGGCTAGAATTGACGATGTTATAAGCATCAAGCTGAAGACTGCACCAAGTGGAGAAAATTCCTCCTATTTTAATAATTATTATTTTTTAATAATTATTTTAATTCCTCCGTAAAGTTATAGTCCCTATTAGTGAGAGATCGACTTAGAGCTTGGAGGATATAACCAACGGAGACGCCTCGTCTGTAATTTGCTGTACAAAAAAGTCTGTTAATTTTTGCGGGGGAGGGGAACGTCAAATGTATACGTAACGTCAAAATAGTCATGTCAGATAAACGTCAGTCCATACATTGAGTATGACCATTGGCCGACTATTTTCGACAAAGGGGAACGGCTGTTAATGGCTACTCCGTTTGGTTATATCCTCTAAGACTAAATTACTATGCGAGGATAATTTGATGTTCGTTTTTTTTATTTTTATTTATTATACATATTTTATCTCTGACACCTAGAGACTTTTACATCTCTAAACAATTTTAGTAATTGTCTGTTGTTTGTATATTTTTTATTACTTCTCTTTTTTTTGTGTAATTCGACATTTAGACTAGATACATCTTTGACAAAGTATCTAATATTTTATTGATTATTTTTGTAATTGTTTTTTGTGAATTTTGGTTTTGTATTGCTTGTAAAAATTGACATGTAAAAGTGCCCCTGTGGCCTATTTGCTGAATAAATGTTTGATGTTTGATGTTCGAGCAGAAACATTCCTTCGAGAAATATAGGGGACGATAATTCTTACGGTTCACACTTATATTGGTCCGTCCCAATCGAACATTCGCGTTCAAATACAAACACCTCTTTCTCACCAATTCAGATTCGGGCGCCGATGCCGCAATTCGCGGACTTTCCATTTCATTGCACATGTTTTATTCTCGTTGCATTCGGTTGCGTAAGAATGAAAACTCGCAGTGAAAACTAAGTTTGCATTGGAACTCAGTGGGGTTTCAATGAGCCAATCTCGATTTATTGGGAATTCAAATGCATTATCGTAAACATGCCAATTTATAGTCGCGAAGTGAGGTGTATTCCTACCTAAACACAACAAAAACTTAGTAATTATTTAAAACCGGCCAAGTGCGAGTCGGACTCGCCCACCGAGGGTTCCGTACTTTTTAGTATTTGTTGTTATAGCGGAAACAGAAATACATCATGTGTAAAAATTTCAACTGTCTAGCTATCACGGACACGCGGACAGACGGACAGACGGACAGACGGCTAGACGGACAGCGGAGTCTTAGTAATAGGGTCCCGTTTTTACCCTTTGGGTACGGAACCCTATAAATGTAATACCAGCTTTTTCAGCGACCTTTACAGATTACGTATCGTATGCATTTAAGTATTAGTTTTTGACTGACGGTTGCTTATTTAGTTTTAAACAATGCCTATTACAATACTTAGTTATGTGTGTATGTGACATATGTTATGATGATATTTTAAAATAAAACTGATATGGGTAAGTTTTAAGTATTTTATGTCGAAGCTAATTTATTTATACTCCTTTTTCAGAAAATACATAAACATTCCATAGAGTATTTAGTCTATGTAGAATGTATAATAGAAGTACAGACGACGGTTTAGAAGTATCGAAAATCTCATCATATACGATTTTTTTTTAGCCTAATTTAGTGTCCCACTGCTGGGCAAAGGCCTCCTCTCGTTTCCTCCACTCGACCCTGTCGTTTGTAGTTTCCCGCCAATCCGGATAAAATGCGTCCAAGTCGTCCCGCCATCTCCTTTTCTGCCTACCTGCATATACATTAGGCAATTTTTTTCTTTGAAGCCAAAACTATACATAAATTGGGTCTATGGACACAATGGACACCTCACCATTAGAGTGGCGCTTAACTAATTGGCATTACTCAAGGACTAATTAGTCTAATTACTCAAATTATCCGTTAGAGATCAATCAATGAGCGCAGAGATAACTCCGCTAGTGCACATAAACGCTTCCGCTCGTAATTCGTATAATCACTACAGAGTACAGCTAAATGTTTACATACAGTATTTGACCTAAAAGTAATTATATTGAAATAAAACTATGAAAACGGATTATATCGCGTATATTGAATTTATAATACATCCCGACTTTTCGAACCCTTTACAGCGTTCGTGGTCAACGGGTGACTGAGGAAAAACTACAAAGTGCAAAAATACCCACATACTAAAAAATAATGAACCATCATAGACTATAAACGTTAAGGCTGGTTGTACATGCAAAATCGGTTCATAAGGCTGGTTATAAAATACAACTATTTTCAAGTAAAGATATATATATATATACGCGATAAAAAGTTTTCATAGGTTTATTTCATGAGTAACTATCGCGGTAACCGAAGACAATATTAATTATATTGAATTTAAAAGCAATGACAACACGATATTTCCAGTACTTTTGACTGTAGCAAAAATCATGTAATGAGATATAGACTAACAATGAGATCTAATTAGGCGATCAATAAGCGCAGAGATAACTCCACTAGTACAAACAAATGCTTCCGAAGAAACAACCGAACCCGAACAAATGAAATTAGAAATTGAAGCCTTACTTACACCTTGCTCTATCCGAAAACACTCATCATGGCAGTAATCATACAGAGTACATAGGAAATGTTTGTTTTTACACCTGTAAAGGTAGAGTCTTGGTGAGTCCACATAAATAAATAAATATTATAGGACATTCTTACACAGATCATCTAAGTCCCACGGTAAGCCCTAGGAGGCTTGTGTTATGGGTACTCAGACAACGATATATATAATATATAAATACTTAAATACATAGAAAACACCCATAACTTAGGAACAAATATCTGTGCTCATCACACAAATAAATGCCCTTACCGGGATTCGAACCCAGGACCATTGGCTTCACAGGCAGGGTCACTACCCAGTAGGCCAGACTGGTCGTCACATAAAATTGTTACATTAGTAATTACTGTGCAATGTACCCATTTCTCACAGACAATAAAGATTATGATTATGATTATCATTTTATTAACAGTTTTTACGAAGTCAATTGAGTGTTTACTATAATAGTATTGTGACAGCCATAATTTGCTGGCGTTCGTGAGCGACACCCGACACCGCAATCAGGCGGCTAACAGTTACAAACCGTGATACCTTTTACTGGTTAAGCACATATTTTGTTGTTAACATAAACCAATGGAATTGTAAGTTTTTTTCTTTAAATGCTCAGCGTGTAATGAAGTATCACAAATACGTACACATTTTGTTTTGGGTGCGGGAATGATTTCGTGTGTTTTTAACATTGTCTTTTGTAAAATAGTAACCAAACTATGAATTAAAAATAGGTACTAAGCTCCAAATGAGATTAGAAATGTTGATCAGTGTAAAAACTAAAAATAATAAAGAACCTGAATAAAATCGAAACGTTTAAATTATATTTAGCATGATTACCGAAGAAGTATGTAAGTACATATCAGTGTCCAAAAGTCCAAACTGTAAACTGACGGTCAAAAGAGTTTTGCTATCGGTAGGTTTCAAATATAATTCCCTTAAATGCAGAATTCAAATTCCAAAGTGAAACATGTTGAAGAAGACGCACAAATTGCATTCAGGAGCCAGTCACAACTCCCTTTATGTAGTTGCGACAGCTGAATGGAATCGCTGCCAGAGAGCCCATAAAACAATCTGGGACCTAATAGTTACTTCACACATTGCAACTGCTCTTCTCTGCTTACCGAGCGTATAAAAACCTTAGGGATTTTTATTATGATGCGATAAAATTAGGTGAATAGATGGAGTTCCCTATTCTGTTATAGCGCAATATAAGACATACAGTGAAATGTAAATCTCAATCTCGCAATATGAAATGTTCATAATATATTTTTGTATATGACTATTTCTATCTGTTAATACTAATGTAACAGCCCTTGCGGTTCCATTTTGGATAAAAGTTTTCGTGCCCCATAAGAAATTCTAGGAAATTATTAGGATTCTATTAGAAAAATTCTCAAAAAATTCCGTTGCCTTATCCTTCGAACTAGTATCGACCACCAACAAACTACCACCAAACGATTAATAGTCAATATGTGACGTTTTCAACCAAAAGGTACCACATTATCGCTTGTCGATAAGGTTCATTTCTAATTGAAGCTATATAAAAAAAAAAGATAAAGATAAGACATTTATTCGTGACGATCACAACACAAGTACGAACAATATGGAAATAGCGCCTTACTGACAAGCGACAATAAGTACCCTTTTGGTTGAAAATGGCACATATAGTGAGAGTTTTCACTTGATGACAGCGTAATTTCCGCGCTCTATTCGTATGGTCAGCACCTACGGAACGTGCTACATTAAAACAGTTAAGCTAATGCGTGCCTAGTGTTTAAACCGTCGTCTAGACTTACTGAACATGACTGGACTTGGAACTTTGGGAAAGTGAGAAAATCGGAAGTTTCTAAATCAAAGTAACGGATAGGCAAATACTTGTGATTTGGATCCTAATGTGTCAGTTTTAAAATACCAATAGAATTAGTTGAAATTTTTATATTTAATATAATACATGTTTTAAGTAATGCATGTGAATGAAAGCGTATTATATTAACATCTAAAGACCAATCGAATGTTTTCAAACCTTTTCTGCTACATTCGTCTTAATTTGATCTTGAAGAATCATTTCATCTCGAAGCATACATAACTTTACCACGAACTATGAAAATTCTACGTTATTCCACAGACGTTTTAATAAAATTAGGAAATTTTCAGAACCCGTTCAAATACTTTCACCAAAGATAGATATAACTCCGTAATAGATGGATACAGTCTAAGGAAAAAACGTGCCTCGAAAATCAAGAAAATTTGATTCTCGTTCAGAGGGCGCTACTAGTTTTGGCCTACAGTCGTATAGATGGCGTTGACGGTTTCGTTTGTTATTTAACAATTTTAACGCATATCAGTGAAAGAACATGGGTCAAAACAAAATCATATAAATAATTAATGCAAATAAAAAAAATCATTTATCTATATTTAAATACATTCTATCGTATTTTTATAAATCTTTATTTTTAGTTTTAAAGTGTGTCGACAGATGGCAGTGAATTTACTGGGGTTACAAAATTTACTATGACAGTACCGCTCTAGTATAAGTTACTCTATGCTTTCAGCGAAATGGAAATGTAATATTATCATACTCAGGAGCATAATAGTACAACAAGTCTGCGAACAGCAGCTCTTTAAAAGAGATGCACATATATATGTAAGCATAACAGCTAGTGAATTGAATACCAGCATCGTTTGACAAAGACTTTAAAGGGAAGCGGATACTTAGGCTGTGCGTCCCACTCGTCGTAAAAGGCTGTAATTGTCTGTGGCTGTGGCGCTGTGGGTTACTGTCTGAGACATATTAAGTAGAGTTAACGACAGACTTTAGAATAAGATAGAAATACATTAGTTTTACAAAATTCACGCGGAAAAACGGACAAGTCAAGCCGAAATTCGTCAGTCATTGTTTGGTAATATTTCATGACTTTGCTAACAAATTGGCAGTATATTCTCGAGCTTTACGGATTTGATTGAATTAGCTGCCATACAAGGCAAAAGCATTTCGTAAGGGACATTCTCGTGGAATGCCTTATCGGCCGTTTTAACCTACTCGTATCTTGACACACCGTTACAACAAATCATCCGTCAGAGGCAGTGGCCATTGATGATGATGTATTTGTGTTATTGATTCTCAAAAGGAATTTCTATGAAGATACTAACACTTTAGTACAATTATCGTATGAATATTAGATTATACTTGTATTCCTTTAAGATAAGGTCGAGAAAGGTATATTTAACAGTTCAACCGGTGCTAAAGCGTAATCGCACCTCTTCGTTATCAATCAATCAATAATAATTTATTTAGAACAAAAGTCCATACACATTCCATAAGGTATCATTTAATGCACATATAGACAAAATAGTTCAAAGAGCATTTAGAAATTTAGGCCTCATCAATAGACTCAGTAAACCCTTTAAAACCAACAAAACAATTAAAATTCTCTACTTCTCGTTTGTAAGATCCATATTAGATTTCGGTAGTGTTGTATGGAGCCCTTACTTCCAGTGCCATAAATCTAGAATAGAGAAAGTCCAAAAAAAATTTATTAAAATACTCAACTATCGCAATTTTCGTATTAACTCAAGTTACCAGGAATCTCTAAAGCACTACCGACTTCTATCTTTAGAGAACAGACGCAAATTGACTGATGCGACAATTTTATTTAAAATTATAAATAATCTCATCGACTCTCCTACTTTGTTATCTAAAATAAGGCTTTCGTGTAGTAATCGTCCAGCTCGCTCCTCACGTAAAAAAAAAAAAAAAAATCTATTTTCACCTCCCCACTTTAAGAAAAAATACACAAAAAATTGTTTTCTCTCCCGTGCGCCTGAAATGTATAATAATCAGTTTTTGCATATAAACCCTTTTAATGTATCCATTTTATCTTTTAAAAACGAAATATCTAATTGCTTATTAAAACATCCCCGTCAATAACTCTTAATAATTGGAACTTTGAATAATGTAAAACGTAAATGATGTATGTATTATCGATTATAAGGATATAGATTTTAAGAACCTTCAGTTTGCTACTTTCCATTTAATAAGTATTTCCTATAAATTGTCATTTAATTAAACTGTTACTCGGATTCGTCGACAACTTAACTGACAGTGGAAGGTTTTCAAAATTCATTACATATACGTATGTATACAAAGTACTCAGTTATCAGTTTAAATGTTGTAAACCTGTCCGTTGGGTTGCACGATGAATCTCTCTACCACTCAGTATCAACTCTTATAATGTTTCTATAATATCACATGTAAAAAATTTCGGCACTGTTTGTCTTCTCTGTAGTCTATTTATTGTATCTTTCTATGTAATGACTGTTTGTTGCCATAATAAAAAAAAAAAATGTGTTAGTAACATACATACTAATCATGGAGACTGTATAAAGGAGCCAAATCTCTATGTATGAAAAGTGTCCATCAAAAAACAGTAATTAGGCGGCGCCACCATACACCGAAATACTACCAAAAACAACCTACGTAATTTGGTCGGGTTATTTGTTGCCTTATATGGTTCATGTTATACTCATGTCCCAGAGCCTAACTAGCGCCACCGGAGAGATTAGGAACTATTATTTAAAGCTTAACGCGGTCACTTTTACAACAATTCTGCCATAAGAGATTGCGATCCTTTCTATACCATCCATAATACTAATACTTAAATCTAGGGTTATTACAAACATAACATTAATACAGATTTTTACATAATGGGGCATGTAGCTGCACCCAGTGCTTTAGCCACGGCGAGTTCCACCGGTCGGCCAACGTGCACAGGATGGTATTCGAGCTGGCGCGCCATCGCATTAACAGCGAGCTACACCGCTTCCTGATGATCGCGTGGAAGCCATCGATCCGTTATATCACTGAACGCGATTTCCTAGTATCGAACTTGTATTGGAATTTGAACTTGCTGTCAAGTATTTAATATGCGACAGTTGTGAGATTATTTGAAATATAAGTATTATGTACCTTAAAGAAATATTTCTGAAACATGCACGGAAATATCGTCTTTATATTCCAGCTAAGAGACCGTTAGCATTGCGATTCGCGTTACGGGTAATAGAGATGCCATGAATTAGATTTTTTATACATACCGATAAAATCGGGGAAATCATAAAAGTACGGTTATGAGTACTTACCCTCAACCTAACGCGTTGGTTTAAAGTAATGAGAATCGTTATTTTCGAAAACATAAAAATAAAAACAATAGCTAATGGTTTCTGAATTTTATGATGAAAAACTGGATAATACCTAACTTAAAACGTTACAAGCGCGTATGATGAATATTATGATTGTGTGGCAGCAAAAGAGTCATGTCAGGATTGATAATAAGATTAAGAGGCCGGTGTTGAGTTTGGAGCAAAAATGTAAAATTGATAGATTTATACGTCGTTGAAATTATACACGTTTTGTTACGTAATAACTAAATAACAAGTATTGGTTTCTATTAGCACGTCTTCTCATCTTGCCTTTTAATAATGGGGTCGCGAGCGTGCGTCACCGGTAATATATGAAGAGAAGGGGCAGTTTTTAAAAATTCATCAAAAAATTATGGTGGTAAATTATACAAATTGATTTATAAGAATAGTTTCAGCAAATGTTGTAGATTGTTTAAGTATCAAAATTACATTGCAATTAAGTCTATTTCAGAAGAGTTGTCACTTGTTTTGAAGTAATTTCTGTAGAAAATTGAATTCGTTTAACTTTCATTTCCTCGAACTCTAAGTAATATAACAAAAATGTAATTTGAAAAAGGTCAAGTACAGAATATGTGTAATACAAATTAAAAGTAAAAACTCGTTTTTTATGCGTTTGATAAAAACCCCCCTGATAAAAATGTGTAAATAAATTGAATTGTCTAAAATTTATAAACATTTTAATAAACATAATATTTGAGAAAAGACCAGAACTCAGTTAATTTATTTACACACTTCTCAGCCCCCCCCTTATTTCCTAACCTCTGCGTAATCACTTAACTGCATCGGCATTTCTATTAATGCACACGACCGAATATGGACGAATCGTTGAAACATGCGGGCGATCAGATTACTTAATTATGGTGATCGCTAAACTTCCCTTGTGCAGTCCTGTCACTGGCAAACTAATGAATTTTTGTCGGCATATGAAAGGCATCTGATGATGGATGGTGGAATGATTATATTGCGTCGCTTCAACGATATATGAACTTGTACATAATTGATAGATATATTATGTAAGTGGTTGCGTTATACAGATGTCCGGTTTTTAGCTTATAAATATTGTATACATTCTCTAACTGAATAATGGGTTAGAATTTCTGTTGTTTTTTTTTTATACCACGTCGGTGACAATCAAGCATACGGCCCGCCTATGTTTAGTGATAGTCTTAGATATATCAGTGTACACGATCTCTATTGCGCCTATTATCACAGAATAACTAATAGTACTACCGTACAGAAAATTCAATCCTTCACAAAAGCCAGATTTAGGTATAAAATTATACCTACACTCGCCGCTTGCAAGCAAAATTGAAACTTATAACCGCGCACGAACCGTGAATCTTCTTTGCGCGCCGCAGTTTTATGACCGAGTTGCAAGTGTCGGCACGGGGTTGTCACTTGACAAGTTTTTGTACCTATACCTACTGATTTATTATTTTTAAGATAAATATGTAGGAATTACAAACGTTGATTCTGTAAACATAAAATTTTTAGCCACAGAAGTACTTATTCCTTTGAAAATATGTCGGTCAATATAGTCCGGAATTTAAAAAATATGTTTTTTCTGCTTCCTTGTTCTTCCGTTTATTCAGACATCCGTAAACAGAACATTATCTTTTATACAGGTTACAGATTAGATTGCGAATTAGGTTTCGAAGCCATTGCGTATTTTCAATTTTGCGCGAGCGCCACGTGACACGACTATCGTGCGAGCCGAGCGGCAGCCCACTGCCATACACCTTCCCGGGCGGTGCGCCGGACAAATATACCTAAACTGCGCAGTGACACCCCCCTGCTATTATACAGGGCGATCAATCCAAATGGGTCAGTAGATCAGTCGTAACCGGGAATCGAACCTGGTCAATATTCTTTATGTAATCGCATGTAGTATTTGTTTGTATAATTGATCCTTAAAGTATAAGGTTATGTATGAGAGATTTAATAAAAAATGCCATTATTATTAAATCTATAATCGAAGCCATGGTTCCTAAGAACAGATGTCGCAATCTCTCATAGTTTCTGACTTCTCCCTACAGTACCTACTGACTCATTTGGATTGATCACCCTGTATACTAGCTTTCGCCCGCAATTTCGTCTGCGTGGAATTAGTAATTAGAATATTGAGTTTTATTCCCTCCCTACTTAATAAATTATTGATTCCCCATACAAACTTTCACCCCCCTTTTTACACCCTTAAGATATGATTTCGGGGATAAACACTATTCTATATCTCTACCCACATTTCAAACTATCTCCATACCAAATATCATCTAAATCGGTTCAGCGGTTATTGATTCCCCATTCAAATTTCCACCCCCATAAAGGATGATTGCTGCATGGGATAACAACTATCCTATGTCCTTCCCCGGGACTCAAACTATATCTATACCAAATTTCAACTAAATTGGTTCAGCGGTATAGGCGTGAAGAGGTAACAGACAGACAGACACACTTTCGCATTTATAATATTAGTACGGATTTATTTGTCTACGGCTAATAATTGAATTTCAACTTCGTTTTGTTTTGCGAGTATTCATGATGTTGTGACATTCTTTATTTTAGCATAGGAATGGTAATCAGACACTATCAGGCCAATTCGAACTGGCACCTGACATCAAAACGATATTTGAATCATATTAGTTAGCTGTCATTTGCGCGGGCGGGCGTCACGCTCGCACAAATACATGCGCGGACAAGTACGAGCGAAATGTACGAGTACAGATATACCTACTCGTAATTGTCGGAAATTCGCTTATTATGGCATCTGCAGAGATAACTGACACTCCACCCCTTTGTCTTACAAATTTCTACACAAAGGGTCAATGTTTCTACAGATCAAGAGAATATCCTGTGTCATCCGACTATTGCAAAATAATAAACAAAGATGGAGAGGACGGGAAAACCAACCTTCGACACTTGATAACCTGCCGACTCCAGCTTTGAGTTTCTTCTTTTGGCACAATCAAACTTTATTCAGTTCACAATTCACAGGGCGGCACTGATGTCCATGGAGTACTTTTTCACATGATTTTGAGTTTATTTAGATGAGCCAATTTTTGAGCTCGCGCGCGGTGATAGGTTTAGGTGGCACTGGCGGTTGAATGAGGGGAGTGGGGGAATAGGAAAATATGTTGCCAGGTATAAATATATAATAGGTGCGTTCGAGTGGTGTGTATGAGATAATAAAAATAAACTTAAAATTAATTAGAAAATGTATGAAATATTCACAATGGCGTTGCCAACTTCGGGGCGCCTAGAGGTTTCCTCTACATTGCGTTAAGAGTAAAAAATTAATCTAGGTACTAATACTAAGGATTATTTTCCTTTTTAAACTAAGTTTGTACTATACTAAACTTAACTATTGCGTAGGTAGCGGGCAGAGCCGAGTTACAGGACGGACATAAGTTCCTGAAGAAGTAATTACTTTTGCGACGCGAATTACATTATCTTTTCCTGGGAAAACCTCTGAGACAACAGCGAGAGGCCAGAACATAGGATGAGCGTGATCATCTTTAATGACAACAACTGTTCCCACACTCACAGGTTTGGAAGGTGAATTCCATTTATCGCGTTGTTGAAGAGAAGTGAGATATTCCGTGCTGAAACGGTTCCAATAACTTTGAACAATTTTATTTAGGAGCTGATAGCGAGTTAACATATTATTTGAAATATTACTGTCAATTTTCTCAGCGGGTAAAAATTTAAGTGGAGTAATATTTAAGAAATGACTTGGAGATAACGCGGTCGGATCGGAAGGATCCGATGATAGGACGCAAATTGGACGACCGTTAAGAAGCCCCTCAATTTGAACCAAAATAGAATTAAATTCTTCGTAGGTTAAAATTTGATTCCCTATAGATTTGTATAAGTGAGTTTTGACTGACTTGATATTAGTTTCACTCAATCCGTTAAAATGCGGTCCATAAGGTGGACTGTGTTTAAATTGAATCTTGTGTTGAGCAAGGTAATTACTCAAATAGTTGTTATAATCAGTGGACTGTATTAGCGGGTAAATTTCGTTTAATTTGTTTTTCGCACCAATGAAATTTGTACCTCCGTCACTATATAAAATGGAAACAGGACCTCTGCGTGAAATGAAACGTTTGAAAGCGGCAAGAAATAAGTCCGTGCTTAGATCGGAGACCAATTCTAAATGAATGGCTTTTGTTGTTAAGCAAACAAACAGACAGATATAAGCCTTATGGCTTTTAACTCCGCGGCGGCGTATATGAGTAATATAGAATGGTCCGCCGTAATCGACAGCTGTGTGTACGAATGCCTTGACTTGAGAGACGCGTATAGCGGGGAGGTCACCCATCGGTGGCTGAGTAGATAATGGTTTGAGTTTGAAACCGGAGTTGCATTTGTGTACTCTTTGGCGAATTAAATTTCGAGCAGATAAAATCCAATATTTTTGTCTAATTAATGCTAGTACTAAGGCGGGACCAGTTTGCAGGTTCGACGAGTGATAATAATCTACTAAAAGCGATACTATTCTACTTTTTGCAGACAATAGTATTTGATGTTTTTGATCGAAACCTAATTGAGAATGAGTTAGTCTACCTCCTACTCTTAGGAGACCCTGGTCGTCAATAAATGGATGCAGTTTTAAAACTGATTTACTAGGAATTAGTTTGTTATTTTGAATAGCATTAAGCTCGCGAGAGAAATGTGTTGCTTGCTCGTAGCGTAGCACGCGGTATTCTGCATATTCTAAGTCATTTGGAGTTATGGAACCTTGAGAGTGAAGTAATTTTGAAAAGCGAAATGCGTATACGAGTGAGCGAATGAGTTTAATCCACGTCGAACATCTTACAGCGAGGTCATGAATTGGGTGCGTAGGTTCGACCGTAGGTAATACAGTTTGCGCGAGAAGCGAAGTAACTTTAATTTCTTGTAAATCATCTTGTTTATTATGATTTATTTTAAATTCCTTTACAGGCCAGGTATTAATCGGAGCGGATAACCATTGCGGGCCGTGGAACCAGAGGGAGTTATTTATTAATCCTATTGGCGTTACAGGTCGCGATACAATATCTGCAGGGTTCTCTACGCCACGAACGTGGAACCAGTGGGAAGCGGGTAAGTATTCATTTATTTGAGCGATACGATTAGCTACAAATGTTTGAAACTTATAAGCGGGCGAATGAATCCATGTGAGTGTTACAGTGGCGTCTGAAAAAGCGTATATTTTATTTATAGTGCATCGTTTACTTAGGACATCGCGAACGGAATTTATTAATTTTGCGAGTAATACGGCAGCGCAGAGCTCTAAGCGAGCGAGGGTTTTATTAGAGTTGGAAACTTTTGATTTAGCGGTGAGTAATTCTACTGAATTTGCGGTTGAGTTTTCATCTGAGTCTACGCGTACATAGATCGCAGCACCATAGCACTGCTGGCTAGCGTCGGCGAATCCGATTAAAGTTATTCTATTTTTGGACGTGATGCCAGTATGGCGCGGTATTTTAATTTCTGATAAATGCGGAAGTTCCTGGTGGAATTGTTTCCATTTGGAGACAATGAAGTCAGGCACTTCATCATCCCAATCGAGTTGAAGTTTAAAACATTCTTGAATGAGTAATTTCATATAAGCTACAACCGGGCTAATTAGACCTAGCGGGTCGAACAAGCGCGCGGTGACAGACAGAATCGAGCGTTTAGTACAAGTTTCTGGAAAATCTATGTTTGTTTTAAAGTGAAATTGATCATCCGTAGGCTGCCATTGCATACCTACGATTTTAGTATCAGCGTTGGGATCATCATCAAATTTGACTGCAAGAGGGCTTTTCTGAGCGGATGGGACGCGCGACATGAGTTGAGTATCATTTGAAATCCATTTAACTAAGTTGAAACCTCCCGATTTGAACATAGCGGTCATCTCTTTATATATTTTTTCTGCCGTATCCACGTTATCAACTGAACTAACGTAATCGTCAACGTACATATGGTTTTCGGCTTCATAAGCGGCGAGCGGGAATGAATCACGGCTATCTGCGGCAAGTTGTCGCACGACGCGCAAAGCTAAATAGGGTGAACTAGAAACACCGAAACAGACTCGACTAAATTGATATATTTCGATCGGTGAATTAGTGTCAAACCTAAATAAAATTCTTTGGAATGAGTGATGATCAGGAGAAAGTTTCACTTGAAAATACATTTTTTCGATATCTGCGGAAATTGCAATTGAGAACATGCGGAGATTTAAAAGCAATTCGAAAATATTATTCTGTAGAACTGGACCTACGTAAAGTAAATCATTAAGGGATTTTCCTGAGGTGGTTTTACAACCAGCGTTCAGTACGATACGCGTCTTTGAAGTTTCTTTGTCGGGACGATAAACGGCCCTATGCGGTATGTAATAAGAATCAGTGTTTTGAAAATTATTCGGAACCTTTATTAAATAACCTTGATCTATGTAAGTTTGAATAGTTGCGTTATAATCGGATCGTAATCCAGTTGAGTCGAGTTTCTTTTCTAAATTTAATAAGCGGTGCTTCGCTGCAGAATAAGATGATCCTAATTCGGCAGGTGAGTGTTTGAACGGAAGAGCAACGGTATAGGTACCGTCGTCCTCGCGCGTATAAGTTGACTGAAAATGTTTTTCACATGCTTCGTCATCTGGACTAAAATGGGTTTTTTCTGGGACGTTTTCGATTTCCCAAAAGCGTTGCGTTAATTGATCGAGAGCAAAATCTTCAGTTTGGCAAAAGAAAGTCTTTTCCAAATTGTGAGCGTTTAAAGAGAGAGTTTTATTTTCGAGCGAATGAGGAAAACAATGCGCCCTTCCTCCGGCGATATATCCGAGAGTAGTTTCGATACCTACAACCGAGGAAGTCGGCGAGGTCACCTTACCTGGTCCGAGTAACGTGGGGAATAATTCATTACCTATCAAACAATCTATCTCGCCCGGTAAGTAATATTCATCATCGGCCATCGGCAAACCTTGAAGATGGTCTAATTGCGTGATTTCTAGCTCGGCGTTAGGTAAAATGTCCGTAATTTCATTCATAACGCGGCAACAAACGGTATAGGAACAGCGTGAGTCGAATCGAGAGTGTATTGTAAGTTGCGTTATTCCGAACGCGCGGTCTTGTATTTTTCCTATGCCATTAATAATAGCGGGTGCGGGAGTAACTTTTAAATTTAAGCGTTCACAGCAAGCCTTTGTTATGAAATTAGTAGCCGCTCCCGTATCCAAGAATACACGGAGGCGATGCGTTTGATTATTACTATAAACGTTAACAGACGCAGTCGGGCATAAAACTAAAGTGTCACTATTTAAATTTCGAGCGGGAATTGTAACAGAAAGCGCGAGGTTATCGTTTGTCTGGCCGCCGTTCGTGCGGGCTGCAGTCGCCGTAGGCGAGCGCGGCTGACGCGGCGGGTGGGACAGAGACGGAAGATTCGATGTGCTACTACTGCTTGGACGCGGTGCTGGAGCAGCGCTCGTGCCAGCCGAGTTGTTATTATTGTTTATATTTGAATCAGCTGATTGCAAGGAATGCGTTGTATTCGACTGGGTCTCGTAATGTAACAAAGAATGATGTTTCTTATTGCAAATCGAACACCTATTTGTTGATTTACATGTACTAATATGATGAAAACCTAAACAGTTTATGCAAAATGTGTGTTGACGAACTATGTCGTTGCGCGTTTGAGTATTTTGTTGTAAGAAATATTCACATTTAAATAGCGGGTGAGAGAATTGAGATTTACACAGTTTGCATGAGCGAGATTGAGTGAGACTGAGAATGTCAGAGTTGTTAAACTTGCTGTAAGTTTGAGGTTGCGGATTTGTAACTTGAGTACAGAATGTTTTTATTTTATTAGTTTGCGTTGCGGGTTTGTTAGTACTGAATGATTGAGTGCGAGAATTATTATTATAAATTTGCGTGTGAGAGCGAGACGGTGCGTGAAGTACTTGGAGTTTACTCTGTTCGGTTAGAAATTTCTTTAAATCACTAAATTTAGGAATGTCAATATGTCTATGAGCTTGTTCGAACAGGTCAATCATAGATTTGTCCAACTTACTTAAGGCAATATGAGTTAGGATGAAATCTGATAAGTTATCAATTTTCAAGCGCTGTAATGCCGCTTCAGCGGAACAAAAATTATCAAGTATATTATCGACTGACTGCCCAGTCTTTTGTTGTAACATTTGATCTAGATAGACAGAAGCCTGTACCCTAGTATCTTGGTATTTTGCTAGAAGAGCTTGCCATATGATGTCATAGTTTTCAGAGGTAGCGATTATTCCGGAACAAACATTGAGTGCTTTGCCGGAGAGACAGCCTATTAGGTACTGGACCTTTTCAGCATTTGTTAGGCGAGTATTAGTGTGTATGACACTGCGGAAATTTTCATAGAATACTGGCCACTTAGTAGGAGTACCATCAAAACCTATGAGTTGAAGAGGGGGTAACTTCGTATTAAAATTATTATTTTTCTTTTGGTCCTCAAGCTCTTGCTTCAAAATAGTTTCTTTTTGTTTAACGTAACAATATAACTCATCGAATGTATTTAAAATACTATAACTCGGCTGAGCCTCAGGATTTACTTTGAGTTGTTCAATTATAAGTTTATCTACGGTTTCAATATAATCTGAACGCGTTTTATCAGCGGATTGAGTCCTCGCTAAAAACTGCGTGCGAGTGACATCATCGGAAACCCTCAAGCTTAAATTATAAACTTCTTGAATTATTTGAAACAGAAATTGTTTTTTATGTTCTAAAAAGGTAATCATCACTTCTTCGTCGTCTTTCATTTTGTAATGAGTCAGTTAATAATAAGGTAAGTATGCGTAATTTGCGTAAAGTTATAAAATGAGAGTGTTGTATATAAGTAAAACAAAATCAAAGCGACGAGGTTGATGAATTTTGCGGGCGAGTTTAACTACAAATATGGCGGGTTGGTAGGTAGATAAATCGCGCGAGCGGCGAACAAATTTTTACAATTGATTTTACGAAATATGCGCGATCTACCAAAAATATGCTTTTAATCTTATAGAATGAGTAAAATAACTGGTATTTATTAATAATTAGTTGCGAAATGAGATGAAATAAGCGTGATGTGAACCAATTAAAGTATGACGGCACGTTGTGCGTTTTTAACAAATATACGTATAAATTATACTTTTGAGTGTGTGATTACTGTAAATATGTATGAAATAATGATATATTGATATAGGAAGGATCCGGTTCGAAGGACCAACACTTGGAGAGGACGGGAAAACCAACCTTCGACACTTGATAACCTGCCGACTCCAGCTTTGAGTTTCTTCTTTTGGCACAATCAAACTTTATTCAGTTCACAATTCACAGGGCGGCACTGATGTCCATGGAGTACTTTTTCACATGATTTTGAGTTTATTTAGATGAGCCAATTTTTGAGCTCGCGCGCGGTGATAGGTTTAGGTGGCACTGGCGGTTGAATGAGGGGAGTGGGGGAATAGGAAAATATGTTGCCAGGTATAAATATATAATAGGTGCGTTCGAGTGGTGTGTATGAGATAATAAAAATAAACTTAAAATTAATTAGAAAATGTATGAAATATTCACAATGGCGTTGCCAAAAGAAAAGAATTGTTCGACATAAATATATGCAAGTTAATCAGCATGTTACATCAGCCGTAAACCTAGAAAGACTTGAGTCAGTTCATGCCTATTGTCTGAGATCTTCGTTATCGGTGCATCTCAATGCAGTTACACCTACAAGACAAAGCCTCAATCAGATGCGATTGAACACGGGTCAAAATGTCACCGGTGGGGCAACAACTAACAATGCAAGTTTTAACAGCAAAACTGACCAGTTGTAGATTGTATGTCTTTGCAATAGGGTCTACGACTAATCATTTAATAGTGTGGACTATAGCAACACGAAAATACATACTGATCAGTTTTTTCTTATAAATTGTTAGAAATTACGAGTGACTGGAGATTGGTTAATATTATATCTGTGATCAGATGTGATTAGCTACGGGTCAGATGTCGCCGATGAAGAAAAGACGCCGACAATGCTGATAATAAGGAAATGTAAAGATGAATAATTAATAATAACCTTCACCTACGGTGTTTGTCTCGTTATACTACTATGGAAAATTTTAATAATATTTATGTATAATTAATTCATGTTGCAACAGTAAAGATTCGTTTTGTCTTTAAATGGAATAGAAAATTCAATTGCGCGCAATTTATCTTTGTTTACGAAAAAATGCCAGTCTAAAGTAAATAGGTTATAGTGAGGAATGCGCTTAGTTTATCTCTTATGTGTCATCTCTGCATGCCCATTCATGAGTCTTTCAGCCCGTCTATTTATATGTCAGTGTTTGTATTTCTGATGTACTGTGTTTATCTGATGTATGTTTGTTTGATGAACTTTATTTTAATGTCTGTCTACAGTCCGTCTACGTTAAGTTTGCATTGACTCGACCATTTATTATGGATGGCCATATTTGTCGCAGTAACTAAATTTCGCACGTCAGCAAAGTTGAGGCAGACGGACTCTAATTTACCAATTCTGTCTTGTAAAACTGTGGAGACGCATCAAATACCTCTCGCAACATATATTTTTTGATACTTATTATAGTCATCATTTTTGTTAGTCTGCCTCATGCTGCCACTGCCTGTTAAAATATCTGTTAGTGCTCGCGTCTTGGGGGTCAACATCACTAAACTCACCTTTCTCTATTCATAAGGCCGTTCCACTTTTTTGCCCACCCTCTCAATAGTTAGATAATGGTGACCTGTCTTTAATTCTGCTCAACTATCTTTCGTCTCTATATGTCAGAACCAAGCCTAACTCCACAATCAAACACTAATCTAAACTCACCTTTCTCTATAAGGTCGTTCCATTTCTTCGCCCACCCTCTCAAACTTTTGGCATAAGTCTTCTCTATATCCGCCCTCTCCTGTACGAGGGCCTGTAGCTCCCCACATAGCCTGTGCCCGTCGTCGACTCGCCTCGTGGTCCGCTTGTAGTTGCCGGGCTCCCAGAAGGAGTCGGAAGTGACTGTGAGCATGGACTGCTCGTCGCTGTGGTGCGACATGGCGGTGCGACACTCACACACCGCCCCTCTGGAAAGAAGGAAAAACAGGTTTAGAACAACCAGCCAGCACCATCTTTCGCAATACCGTAACCCCGTAAGGGATTTGTATAGTAGGTGAGAGTACATACTGCTCGTACTTAAACGTCACGTAGACAAGTGTGACTTTCATAGTCGTAATCATGGACATTGCCTGATCCCTTAATTTTCACTGAACGCTTAATATATCAAGAAAATAATTTCGCATAGGACATTCGCCCTAGGCTAAGTTGTAATTTGAAATACGAGATTGTCAAGCAGATTTGCGAGGTCATAAACAATAAACTGTTACTGCTGTAATACTCGTAAACATACAGTAGATGAGTAGGCCGTCCCAATCCGAGATATAAATAAGACGAAAAAAAAATTAATAAAAGAAACTTTATGTTGTTAAAGCGTTTGCAAAAAAAAGTCGTATATCAAAATCAAATAGCCGTATAAAACTGAATAATAATACAGAATCAATCACACATAAAGACAACATAACAAGTACTTATACAATAACATAAACATAGTCTCACAACCTTGATATCTCCATCAATGACTCCAGCCATCGATTTATACTTTGTGACTAATTATATTTCTATTCACGTGTGTTTATAAAATTCACATCACGTCACTTCATTGGCATTGTGGTCGTCTGATGTCACCACTTAATAAAAAAACATGTACATAAATAATTGTTACAAAGACCAAATCGTCAAATTAAGGAGTTAATTATAGTTTTTATGACTGCAATATTGTTATCGTAGTCGTATGTTTTGCATAATAATTATATTTCCTTGTTTAAGCCAGTGTGACTTTTAAATGCATTCGTACCTACATTTTTAGACACTACAATTAGTCATGGAAAGGAAAATACTTTGACAATCAGCATTGAAGATTATTTTAATGCGACGTTTGTTACATTATCGTACATGTTTACGACATCCCGAATCGAACACATTGTCAAACACTGTATTTTCATACTGGTAAATGTATCATTAAATTATGAGTTTTATTTACTGTCCCTCCGAAGTAGGACACAATTCCACAAACAATGGTGGTTTCATCAAGGCAGCCCTCGATCTATGTCCGTCTGTTTGTCTAGCTACTCCATTAGCTTATACTCTAGTGTAGGTCCATCCCCCACAGTAAGCCGAGTACATGATTGGCGCGAGATAGACTACCCGTCTTTTACTAACTGTATGAATTAAAGAGGGACGGGTAGTCTATGTCGCGGCGAGATACTCTCGCGCCAATCATGTGCTCGTCCGGCAGATGGCTATAAAACAGGACACTATGAATGATGACCGGACACTATGATGTCAGGACACTATGAATGATGACCGGACACTATGATGTCAGGACACTATGAATGATGACCGGACACTATGATGTCAGGACACTATGAATGATGACCGGACACTATGATGTTTAGTAAGTTGATATTAAGAGGATAGCAGACGCAACTGTCCAACTGCCCATATTTGCATCTTGTCATAAAATAATACCTCGAAAAAGAAGATTAGAAGATTTTCATATGCGACTCTCAATATAATAGATGGTTAATGTTACGCAGACAAGAACCTATGTTATGTTATGCGAGGTTTAGACTAGCAAGAACTTGCATGCAATTTTCATTACATTGCGGTATCTGATAAACATTTTGAATGCAGTTTACCTCAGTAGTCGGCAATGTAACGTACTAAACCTCGCTTTAGTTTATCTCCTCGAACCTCATTTTACTCGTTATTTTCTAGAGAAACAATCTAAAGCCTAGCCTCGGCTGTTGACTTTTACGTCAACATTGTATCTATCCCTAGACACCGTACGCCACCGCAAATAAACTGAGTGAAATTTGTTTTCTATCTTTTTCTCGTCAGTAAAATTTCCTTTGTAGAATATTTTCTAGATATAGAAAGGCTGAGACGGATACGTAATGAGTTTACAGGGTGTCGCGTTTAATACGGATCAAACGAGGGCCAATAGGAGTCATTAAGAGAGTTTCCGATTTGACCCCCATGTATGTTCAGCGAAAACTAATAGTCGCACTGCGCTAAGTTTTCATGTCAAGTATGGAGCTTATAGGGATATGTATGCGTTGTAACTACTGCCAAGTTGTGCAGAGTTAGCGTTAGTTTCATTAAGCAATCTTTTTTTTTGCGAAAGTTGATCCAATACTAGAAATAGTTGAATATTCTAAATGTTTTTGTTTTTGTTATCTTTAAAAAACATCTTCATTTATACCTGTTTTTTTAGAATAATTTTCATAAAATACAAATTTAGCAATAGAACTGTTTTTATAGTACCTATTCAATAAATTGTTTCGATTACTGCATCCGATACTTATAAGGAAAATATGTTAAAATCAAGTTATTCATATGTGTATAAGTATATTGTCTTCGGTTACCGCGATAGTTACTCATGAAATAAAACTATGAAAACGGATTATATCGCGTATATTGAATTTATAATACATCCCGACGTTTCGAACTCTTTACAGCGTTCGTGGTCAACGGGTGACTGAGGAAAAATTACAAAATGCAAAAATACCCACATACTAAAATAATGAACAATCATAGACTACAAACTTTAAGGCTGGTTGTACATGCAAAATCGGTTCATAAGGCTAGTTATACACTATAATTATTTTTCAAGTAAAGATATATATATATACGCGATAAAAATAAACTATGCCGGCTCCAACCCTACACCACGGACCCGAGAAGATTTAATTCCCTCCTAAATTGTAGGAGGGTATCCCAATATGGGACCGGCAACAAACTCGGCGGGACACATCTTTTCAAAACATCAGAATGTCCAGAATGTATTATAAATTCAATATACGCGATATAATCCGTTTTCATAGTTTTATTTCATAAGTAACTATCGCGGTAACCGAAGACAATATTATGTACACCAGTACGGACTGGAAGTTGCAACCAAAATCCGGCGACATGAAGACCTTGGGAATAAGCTCGCGCGCGCTCGTTGCGCTCTGCATTTCTTGAAGAGGTGTCGAGATGAAAATCTTATTCCTACATGCGTGAAGATAGCTCCGAAGAAGGACATTATCGGCAGTGAACGCATACTTCGCCGGGCGAGTGAGAGATTACTGTGCAAAACCATCCATAACAACCGTTACACGGCTTATAGACTTGAGCAACAGATTAAGGTAGGCACCGGTCAATTGCAGGAAGTGTTGACAAGCACCGATTTTAATGATGTTGTTGAACAAGGTAATAAACGTTACGCATTTACATTTGAACAATGCAAGAAACGACAAAGTGCCAAGTTTGACAAGTTAAAATCGAAAACGAGACGCAGCGATAACGGAGGGCTTCAGAATAATAGCGCTAACGGAACGTCGCTGTCAGTGTCAAATCGGTCGGTTGTCAATCTATCCAGTAAACAATTGTCGACGTCTGAGTTTTCAGTATTAGAAAAAGGTCTTAATTATGTTGTGGCTCCGCGAAAGATCCCTTTTGAGGACATTATTGTTAGTGTAGAAGACTGTCTGGTGAAAAATCAGGTAAAGAAGGAAGATTTGGAGGCTATACGGCAGGATGTTTCGTCATTATTACGGAAAGCCAAGCCTCCGAAAAGGAATTTGCCTAGAGATGAATTGGCCGCGTTGAAAACGTTACGCGATGATCCAGACCTTACTATTCTTCGAGCGGATAAGGGAAATGCGACGGTTGTACTTAATACTTCAGATTATAACCAGAAAATTAGGGAATTATTAGCGGATACTACAACCTACAAACATGTAAAGACGGACCCGACTATGAAAGTATTGAAAACCACTAAAGAACTAATTAGTGATTACTCGGAGAGCCTTGATCTGAATGTTGCAAGTTTAGTTCCTGACTGCCCCGTGCCTCCAAAGTTGTATGGGTTGCCAAAAATACACAAACCTAGTGCCCCACTACGTCCCATAGTGAGCCAGATAGATGCTCCCACATATAAATTGGCTCAGTACCTCGCGGGAGCCCTCTCAGCATTACGTGGTAACACTAGCACGCATACAAAGGATTCTTACCATTTCATCGGTGAGATTAAAGACCTAACATTGACTGATGATGAGATCATGGTCAGTTTTGACGTCCAGTCGCTATTTACA
The DNA here is from genome assembly GCF_947568885.1 of Cydia strobilella. Classification (NCBI taxonomy): domain Eukaryota; kingdom Metazoa; phylum Arthropoda; class Insecta; order Lepidoptera; family Tortricidae; genus Cydia; species Cydia strobilella. The sequence goes on from NC_086054.1 coordinate 16,365,531, forward strand.
AGCCTACCGGTACAAGACTGCATTGAAATTGTCAAGAAGAGGTTATGTGAGCAGAACATGTCAGAGGAATATGCTAAGCTGTTGGAACATTGCCTTACATCTGGCTACTTGCTATGGAATGGTGAATTCTATCTTCAAGTCGACGGCGTGGCCATGGGGTCTCCGGTGTCTCCAGTAGTCGCTGACATCTTTATGGAGGACTTCGAGGAGAGGGCACTCTCATTGGCTCCTGTGCGACCGAAGATATTTAAAAGATACGTAGATGACACTTTTACTATACTTCCAAAAAGTAGTGTTTCAACTTTCTTGGATCACCTAAATTCCATCCATAGCAAAATAAAATTTACTATGGAGTTGGAAAAAGACTGTTCTCTCCCCTTCTTAGATGTATTGGTAAAAAGAAATCCTGATAACACCCTAGGTCGCACTGTGTATAGGAAACCTACTCATACTGATAGGTACTTAAATGGCAAATCGCATCACCATCCCAGTCAACTTGTTACAGTAGGCAAATCTTTGTTTCAGAGAGCCCAGAGGATATGTGATGACCAGCATCTGGCCGCGGAGCTCCAGCATGCCAGGCGCGCGCTCCAGGCAAACGAGCTCAGGATACCGCGGGTCAACCAGAGGTCCCACATTAAGATCCCCACAGTCGAGCGCAGGCCTGCCATTCTGCCTTTTGTCAGGGGGGTCACGGACAGGATCAGCCACATCTTGAAGCGTGCTTCTATAAAAACATATTTCAAGCCAATGAAGAAGATGTCACAATTCCTGAGGCCTGTAAAATCCTATATAAATATAAGCCTATCATATGTCGGGCAGACGAAACGGAGCATTTCCACTCGGGTGAAGGAACACATAGCTGATGTCAAGCACCGTCGACCTAGGTCTGCTGTCTGTGAGCATGTCATGGATAAAGCCAATCACTCAATCAAGTTTGATAAGCCTCTGGTTCTTGCCAAGGAGAAGCGTTACATACCCAGAATGCTGCGCGAGGCCATTGAGATTAAGAAATATCCAAACTTTAATAGGGAAGATGGCTTTTCTCTACCACCAGCTTGGGATCCTGTAGTCCACCTGATAAAGGAGCAAGCGAGACATAGACTGTGAGACCGTAGTGTTGGATGATGCTGGACATTCTGATGTTTTGAAAAGATGTGTCCCGCCGAGTTTGTTGCCGGTCCCATATTGGGATACCCTCCTACAATTTAGGAGGGAATTAAATCTTCTCGGGTCCGTGGTGTAGGGTTGGAGCCGGCATAGTTTATTTTTATCGCGTATATATATATATCTTTACTTGAAAAATAATTATAGTGTATAACTAGCCTTATGAACCGATTTTGCCACGGAGTAGGATGGAGATGGCAAGTGGGCGTTCCCGTCTATCCGACAGTTAGTAGCGACCGACTCACTTTATGCACAGACTATGCTCAGTTGTTGTGTAAACTTCATGCTCGAATGACATTCACGTAGTACGTACGCTCGTCTAACAAAAATTGATAATTAAATTTAAAATGCCGTATTGTGCAGTATTAAGCTGCAGAAATCACAGCGGTTTAAAAAATCTTTCACGTGGAGGTATTTCCTATCACCGGTGGTTATTTATTTAAATATAATCCAATAAATACGAAAAATCTGTTTATTTTGCATTATTTAGGAATGTTCGTTAAGTAAATCTATATTTTATCAGTTAGAACTTAGAGTTCACAATCCTTTGTCACTATTCTTTACGTTTATCTGGAATATTCGCTATCCTAAATGTCAAATAACTTCGCTACTCAGATGCTGCGCAATGTCGATATTTATATCGATAAAGTTAAAGTTACGATATTTCAAGTTTGATGTTTGGTTCTGTGATAAATTATTATTTTAGACACGTTTCTAATTATTATTTGGGATAATCAATGTCTTAGTAAATATGGCAGCTCTGGTCATCAAGCACTAAGTTAAGTCGGGGTCATTTCATGGTAACCTTTCAAACCTTCGTATTCCTTTACATACGTTTTTGTTTTTTACACCCATCATATTTTCATCGTTAATATAATTAGACTAGGTACTTAATGCACTTATGCGTACAATGCATGCAATGTGCCATGAATAAACGTTTTATATTTTCTATTTCTTTATTATTAATTATTGTAGGTTACCACAAGATGCCGATATTAAAAATAAATGGGTCAATGCTACTGGGCAAGAAAATTAGTTTCCGCAAAAATATAGCACCATTTGCTAGGAGCATTTCTTAGAGAAAGATTTCTGGGGATAAAATTGCCATACATCTCATCTAGCGTCCACACGCCTAAAACTTAGTTACTAATTTAGTAATTATTAGTGACATTCGGGCTCACTTAATTAATAAAAAGTGTTCCGTACCACGCAAACTAGCGTGAAATATTGGAATTTTGCCGCCCCCCTTCCTGATTTGATAGGTCACAATCTTACAATCAAATCAAGTGGGATCGATGAGCCAGTTTCATGTATGCTTTCACACCATACAATTAATTTGACAATTTAATCAGGTTGTCCCGTCTAGATTGGCCTTAAATGCTGCTACAAGTAAATATATTGTTAAAGACGAATACTTACCTATGTAAGTAATTGCAGATTTGTTATCACAAAATAACAGCAATACCGAGTTAATAGACCTTTAAAGAACTATGATTTTATCTGTTTGACTTTAAGATATATTTAATGTTCACATTAACAACCTAGTTGGTCAATTAATAAGAAACAAATTTCTAGTTAGATATTTGTTGTACTGTACTACATATTATTTTTCATACAATCACGATTATCACTACCTATATTATAATCATAAATAAAGTATCATCTAAATGTGTTAAAACATACGGTAATGAAATATCAATACCTAACTGAACACACAAATATCGATAAAACACTCCGATTACACTGTCCCCTCCCTATATCGTCGAATGGAAAGAAGTTCCAACGGTTAGCTACTCGCAGGCGTGTAGAGGTCTCGAAAACACCAGTGTAACGTGACCGTGAGATCCGTAACAAACCATGCGTAATTAGACCTTACTTATACTGGTTTTTTAGCCCTTTTCGCCTGTAATAAGTAAGTGATTTTAAAATTATATAAAATAACGCCATCTGGTGTTGAGTAGTTGTATTAGGTGAACGTTGAGCGAGCTTTTGTGAGATGAATGAGATAATGAAAGAGTCGTATGTCATATAGCTTTGACATTATAATTTAAACCGTCACTCATGTAGCCTACAGTTGATATTCGTTCGAAAAATGTCCACCGGTAATAACTTTTTGGTATGGAAAGTTGCTACGAATCAGAGCAATTTTGTAAGTGTGTGACGTATTTTAACGTGGCTATGAATGTGTGAGTTTAGCGACACTGGTTTTCATACTAAATAGGAGTCATTTCACATCCACTAGTTTATTAATTCGTGGATTTTGCATGTACAACCAGCCTTAAAGTTTGTAGTCTATGATTGTTCATTATTTTAGTATGTGGGTATTTTTGCATTTTGTAATTTTTCCTCAGTCACCCGTTGACCACGAACGCTGTAAAGAGTTCGAAACGTCGGGATGTATTATAAATTCAATATACGCGATATAATCCGTTTTCATAGTTTTATTTCATGTGTATAAGTATATTAGTAATTTTAGTATCAAATTTAATATGAATTTCATTCAAGAATGTCTAGCTCAGAGCAACCTCACTTAAAAGGCAATCATTAGATCATTGCCGACGCAGTGTGTTACGGTGAAGTTCAAGGGTACACATTACGACATCAAGGTCATGGAAAAACACAAACATGGTAATGTAAACAAGATATTATATCACTGTATCGAGATTCATTCACATCACATTTATTGTTTTAAAGTTCATAGCTAATCCAAGAAAAACTGCTACTGATTTGAGAAAGAATGTCAGCCAACTTATTTAACGTTCGTGTTTTCTCAGATAGGTTATTAAGGAAAATTAGTAATAGGAAGCAGTAATTTATAATACCTATGTATGTTTAGAAAGTATATGACAAGGGTTGCCATAATAGTTCACAGACAAATTTCAACTTTGAAAACTTGGATAATAACAAACACGCCAGTTCAGGCTTATTTATTTATTTTTATTTCCTTTATTTAGGATTACCAACAGATAATACCTATACATCGTACATGCTCTTAAATCTACTTATGACTGATGCTTATCTAATTATAGGTAACCACTTATATAAGTTTCTTGTACAAGACACCTATAAGTTAGGGGGCGTTCAAATATTACGTAACGCAATTTTCGAAGATTTTTGACCCCCCCTCCCCCCGTGTAACGCGCCGTAACGTTTACCCAAAAGCTACGTGACACCTAAGTGACCATTTTTACCTAAAAGTCACAATTATGTTTAGGAAAGCATAATCATACAATTTAAGGAATGAGCGACCGTGTATTAGGAATGTTATAGCATGAAAGTAAAGGAAGCGAAAGAGGATGTCAGGATCGTAGCAAGTTGAAATCCGTGGTCTCAGCCTACCCCTCCGGGAAATAGGCGTGATTATAATGATATTTATTTAAAAAAACATGTTACGTAACGCTTTGTTCCAACTCCCCTCCCGCCCCTGTAACACATCGTAACGTTTTACAAGACCCCCCCTCCCACCCCAATTGCGTTACGTAATATTTGAACGCCCCCTTAGTGAACATGCAGTAAACTTATGGTTATATGAATTAGTGCTACATTACATTAATTAATGCTAGTACTTGACAACTAGAATCATGTTAAATAGTCGATAACAATTATTAGCTAATTATATACAAATATTTTTTAGAAATATTTTATCAATTGATAAGGGATAGAAATTAGTCTATCTGGAGCTAAATGAATGAACTCTTCAAAGTGTGTGTATTTCAAAATACAAATAGTCAAATAGTGACGCGAGATGCCGATGAATGACCCAGTACGTTTGACATTAAATTTCAATTTCAAGATTAGTATTAAATTAGCAATTTGATAGGGGAATTAGAAAAGTAGAGATATAAATATAAGTTTATGGTCTCGATAAAGATAGTATGTGCATTAGTTCCATACATGAAGCGGTTGTATATAGTAGCCAGGGGCGCCAAGAAACCTGTTCCGGAGAAGTTCCACGGTCGTTCCGTTTGGAATCCCGTCAAGGACTGTATAGGCGGTGTTCCAAAACATATCAAAACTTAAGACTTAAATATTATGGGAGAATCATTCACAAATCAACCTAGTCCCACTGTTGAATTAAAGGCTTGTGACATGGGTACTATACAACAATATACAGATAGATATAGATTATAGATAATACATGTAAAACTTATTACTTAGATTACACCTCAGTTGTATTTTTAGGGTCCGTACCCAAAGGGTAAAAACGGGACCCTATTACTAAGACTCCGCTGTCTGTCTGTCCGTCCGTCTGTCACCAGGCTGTACCTCATGAACCGTGATAGCTAGACAGTTAAAATTTTCACAGATGATGTATTTCTTTTGCCGCTATAACAACAAATACTAAAAACAAAATAAAATAACTATGTAAGTGGGGTGGGGGTGGGCTCCCATACAACAAACTGATTGTATGTTGGTGTCCCATACAACAAACTGGTGAATTTTTTGCCGTTTTTTTGCGTAATGGTACGGAACCCTTCGTGCGCGAGTCCGACTCGCACTTGTTATACACTTATAAGAAGCCAATTAAAACTATTAAAATACGTTTGTTTACAGAAAATTACAGATTTATTTCAGTTAAATACAAATTGGATTTGACCACTTTTCAACATACTTTACTGTTAGTTGTATTTAGTAGTATACCTAGTCAAAGCTCAAGTCAGATCAAAAGCAAATCACCCTGTAGTGTCCTTGTGTAAATGGCAGGATGTGTAGCTAGGCAGCAGTGCGGTTTACGACGAGATAGCTGAATACATTTACAGGTTATCCCTATTCTGATATCAATATCTATTATTGGCGGGAGTTACAGGCGGAGTTCCAAGCATACTTATCAGATACCTCGTAGAGTATACGGACTAGCCAGAGCACACCGGCTGCGTGTGCGTGTGCGCGTATGTAAAAATATTGGAGCCGAAAACGCACACGTGACGCGAGCGGTGTGCCGTCTCTCATACGGATCTGTATATTACAACGCGCACGTGCACGTTTACGCACACGTCTCCGGTGTGCACAGGCCTTATAAGGATCAACACCATAAATACTTACTTTCACAAACGATTGATCTGTGTTTTGTAAAATAAAATATAAATTAAGATTAAAGGATTTGGACTTCATAAATACGTCACCTAAGATACTGCAACATATGATGCAATTTCCCGTTGCACTTTTGTCTTCGTCCGTAGCTCACTTGTAAAGCCATCACTTTGAGTTCACATTATTTTGACGTTCACACACACCGAGTCAAAGTTCACTTTCATTTGAGTAGCTATATGTGTTAATTGACAAAACTAATATGTCCAAATTAATAAACTTTAAACTAAATTAACAGTAAAAATGTCTTAACATTTACCATGCGATATTATGTTTTAAACAAAATAAAAATGGGGAGAGTTCAAGTTTGCCTACTTCCTGATTAGCCGGAAAAAAAAAATCCGCTAGCTCGGATAATGAAAGCCTGTTAATGTTTTATTATTATCAATCTAGGGTAAAATTAATATTGTCTTCGGTTACCGCGATAATAGTTATTCATGAAATAAAACTATGAAAACGGATTATATTTGCTTTGCTTAGTTTGGGGCCAGGTCGATCTGTGGAAGATTGTCCGGACAAAGTTCAAATTCTGTGTGTGTCTCTGTGTGCAAGTCTTTCGAACAAACAAGAAACACGAAGGGCAAATTGAAAAACCACTACAACACCATCGCAATGCAGAAATCGCAACTAAGATCACAATTACCATTGGTACCGTACCAAAACGAGTTCCTTGGTTCCTTCTCAAATCAAAACATCAACACTTCAATTGAACCAATTATAAGTTCTTTCTGTGCAGCTTTTTCAAGCAGACACTAAAAACATCACTTAACTAAACTCACAAACGTCAAACCCAAATCGTCAACAAAGCTACCGAACGCCATTAAATCGACATAAAACTCCAGAGTTTACGTCCGAGTAGGACGAGATTGCGGAGATACTAAGTACTGAGTCGACGAGAACCAGTTCGGTTATCCCTGTCTGATAGGCAGGGTAGGAAAGTGATGGATGCCGCTACGCACGGATGGCGTCTGCGCAGGTGATATTCTAATCGCTTAATAAGTTGAAGGGGAACCAGTATTAATGCCCTCTTTGATTGCACAGGGTCCCAAATTCCCGTACGGTGGCAATATTATTAGTCCACAAACTGTCAAATCACTTGTTTTTAATAGAAATAATAGTATTCTAAATAAATGGCTGGATATTTGCCTATTCAAACTGCGACCGAAATACGACCACAAAATTTGTTTGGTAATTAAATGAGGACTTACTTTAGTTGTTTATTTAATAATCAGAAAGTTTTTTTAGCTAGGAATATGAATGAATACTGTTCATAAACAGTTTAGAGTTCAGACACTATCTATCTGTATGAAGCTTGGAAAAGTAAGGTGTTAGTTTCTATTTTCGCAGTAGGTCTTCTGTTATCAGGAATTAATTTAGAATTTTACTAAATAATGCATGAAGATCTTAGCCAAGGTCGAGTACACAGTAACATTGGTTGAACTGAGCGCACGACTCTTTAAGCAATAGAAGCGCGGCGAGTGTTTTAAGTCTCCCACGGTTACAGAGTGATAACGAGTGTAAACAAACGCGGATCTATTCGCGGACGACTCATGCGATGCTGCGGTCACGAGCTACGTCATTTTGTATTCGTCACAGTGACAATAGTATGAGGTCTCTAGCGACTATCATATTCATTGTCACTGTGACAAGGTACGAAATGGGCCAGAAATTAAATTGTTTGACTGTATATGCCTTCAGTCAGAACAAGCTAACTCTGCACAGACTTGGTAAACGATAGTGTAGGTGTGCCACCATAAACGTCCAATTTCTAAGAAACTTTTAGTGGCACACGCACATTTTGTCACTACTGTGTATGCAGATTTAGCTTAGTAGCAACGTTACGTCAACACCTAAAGTGGTAAATGGATCCAAGTTGCACGTCCATTTGGAAAACTTAACGCTTAATGTTGCTATAAAGCGTTTGAAGCCCTAAGCCGGATCAGCTCCGGAAACTTGTATCCCTCCAAGCGTTAAAGTTACTTCGCCAAACTAGTGCCTCATTGAAACTTACGTCTTGGCCACGACATTACGCAACTGGCTTCGGCTAAGGCGACAACCATAGCACAGGGCGGACACGCTATACATCAAAAATCACTTGCGTTTCTATGTGTGACCGGCACCGTACACGCGTCATGCGTCATAGTGTAAGTTGCTTAAAAATAGTAGGTACTGAGCGGCCGGCAAACGGTCGTCAATCTGCTGTCGCGGGGCGAGGTAATTCGAGTCGGGGCGGAGCGGTGCGTGGCCGTTCTGTATGATAATATACTATTACTTATTCTGTGACCATAGGTTGGAGCGAGACACAGCGATCGGAGCTTTAGTTCCCACCTATGGTTATCGCCTTAGCCGAGGCCGGTCACGCAATGTCGTGGCCAGCCCGCGCAGCATGGTTTCCCCTATCACTAAGTCCGTCACTTTCGCACTCACATACTTGTTAGAACGTGACAGGCATGGTGATAAGCGTACCGTGCTACGACTCCAGGACGTGAGAGAGTATAAGGCGGCCTTTCGACTGAGGCGGAGATGAGAGACGTGCGGGAATTAACTAATAGCATTGGTTTTCTTTACCGTTCCGCTGGATTACAAAACCACGTCTCTCTTCTCCGGTCATCTCGGCCTTGGTGGAAAGACATCCTTAAACTCGTGGCTGGATTCGAACACAAAAACACTATTCGGATTTTGGGTAGTTTTATGCGATTATTCAGTCGCACCAATCGCTTCATTACCATTCCCACATTATTGACGAACTGTGAAGAATGAACGAATGAATGAATGAATGTGTGAAAGAACTGTGTGTGTGAATGGTGAAGTCATTTTCGGTTATCTTGTAGCACTCCCGTGCTTTTGCTATCTTGTCACAATGATCCTGTTTGCTTTTATAAAACGGCCAATAATGTGGTTATGGTAATGAAGAATCAAAACGCAGTACAAAATCGCATAGAGGCACCATTTTACAGAATGATTCACGGTGATGTCACTGAAGGCTTATCAAACTGAGAGTCGGTTACATCATCGATAAACCATTGTTATCAGCAAAATAATCCGATTAAAAACTCGGCGGCGGTTTAGAATTCACAAGAAATCACTTAAACACGAATGTCGGCCTGTAGATTGACCTCTAGCGCAGAAAGTTCTAGATAAAAACAAAACACTGTCACGTTTTAGAATTCTCAGTTTTAAGTTTCACAAAAAAAAAACCGCTACGACCGCTCGCAAACGCCGAGCGATAACACTGACTAGACTGGTAAGGATAAGTCTAGCAAAAATTCTCGACTATGTCATTGTATATTCGAAGGAATTTATAGTTTTTTTTTAGAGAATAGCGGCGTGGAAACCGGTCGGCCTTGTAATGAATAATAGATTCATAGTCCTCATACTTATGTTCTTAGTTCGCACGGAGAGTATTGTGTTGTTTGAATTCTGTATGTGAATGAGTGAACTGTGATGTAGACTTGGAAATGATCTTAGATTTATTGGCACAAACTCAACTTGTTTGTAGATATGTAGGGACTAGTAGCTGGGACTATTACCTACGAAAGAATTTGTTCTACATAAATGTTTGTTTTGCACCGCAACTTCAGGTAAAGCTAAGATTAAACTTAATTGCTTGCTTAACCCCTCGAACGCCCGTGTCACAAATTTGCTACCTAATTAATAACCTTAAAATTGTAAATTAAAGTTCAAATTGTCTGTGACGTATACGGGACAAGGCATTAGAAGGGTTTAATTAGTAATAGAGTCCCATTTTGAATCCTCTGACCACGGGAAGCCTATTATCTATATTAAATTCGACAAGTCAAGTTTAAAAAAATATTACGAATAAATTACTTCTATCAGAATAGGGACAGCCTTTGTAATTTTTTCATAAATATTAGAAATAATTATGAAAAATATAAAGTACTAAAGTACTAATACCAAGTTTCTTGCGACTGTATTTTCTCAGGCCTGGTAGTTTTTCACATTCATAACACTCATAAGTGCATTCACTGCATTGCCATAATATGTCAAATTGAACGTTAAATATTTAGATTTTCAATAAATAGTCTGTAAGTCATATCCGTAGTTCATGTTCACGCATATAGGTAGACAGAATAAGACGGAATCCAACTTAATTATTAATAAGAACTATAATATTAATAGAATTTGACGACCGGTCTGGCCTAGTGGGTAGTGACCCTGCCTGTGAAGCCGATGGTCCTGGGTTCGAATCCCGGTAAGGACATTTATTTGTGTGATGAGCACAGATATTTGTTCCTGAGTCTTGGGTGTTTTCTATGTATTTATGTATTTGTATATTATATATATCGTTGTCTAAGTACCCACAACACAAGCCTTCTTGAGCTTACTGTGGGACTTAATCAATCTGTGTAAGAATGTCCTATATTTATTTATTTATAAAAAAAAAAAAAAAAAGAATAGCTCAAATAATATGTAATTCAATGTAAGTTGCAAGTGTAATTCAAGTGAAATAGATGTTCTAATCAAGATTTTTTTTAAGTTAGTTTTAGTGTCTTTTTACGTTTTTTTTATGTGCATACGTTTGTGTTTTAGATTTTAAGGTTTGAGTTTACCTTCGTAGGCAGCAATGTAACGTAAATTGCATGCAAGTTCTTGCTAGTCTAAACCTCGCTTAATAATGTCCTATATTATTTATTTATTATTATTAGATTTATTAAATTTAACTGCAATTTTTTTATTGATTTACTAAGATAAATACAGTTTACATGGGAAAAAGTATACATTTCGTAGTATCAAGACGTACATAATTTAATATGGTTGGGAGTTTACACAGCTGGCATATGAAACTTATATTAAATGTGTACCGTAAACCAAAGGGAAATAGTCTATATTATATAGCAAACCTTCTCAGTAGAAAAAGGCGCGAAATTCAAATTTTCTATGGGACGATATCCTTTCGCGCCTACATTTTTTAAATTTGCCGCCTTTTTCTACTGACAAGATTTGCTTGACCAACTATATATTACAAGGCAAAAGGAAAAGAAAATGGGTTATACAATGGGATCGCGATAGACGAATCTCGAGGGAAAAGCAAAAAAGTTCGTCTTAATGAAGTTTCGTCTTATGGAGGGTAGAGCTTAGGGTCATGTGCGTTTACAAATGCTTCAATTCAAGTTGTAGAGGTACCTATACCTTTACCGATAGGCTTTGAAGGGAAAAGAATAGCGTTTTATTTAATGTTAACGAAGGTTTCGCATCATCGAGGTTCGAGTTATCGAGGTTCCACTGTAGTAAACATGTGTTATAAGCTGCAACTCTTCCCATGAGAAGATGAGAGCTATTCGTAAATATACGAAGTTTAACATAAATGTGAGATTTTTAAAACATCGTAAATGTGTTTACGATATGTTAAAAATTTATATGCTATCGGTAAAAAGTTAAATAAGTAATATAATTAGTAATGTGGTGTTTTTATAGTCATAATTCTGCCCTCCTAAGCCAAATTGCGCTAGATCAATAACAAATGATTTTGAAAATGGAATACTCAGCTATAGAAACTAAAGTATAAGTTAGCAATGAATTTTCTTTTGAGATAGCGCTATTTGGCTTAGTAAGGGCGGAATTACCATTTTGTTTTTTCCTATTACATTACAAAAAATAGATCTATAGGTAAAATTGCCTTTGGAAAAAAAATGCCTAAAGCTCTGAACCCCTTGCTTGAGGTTACAGGCTCATTGTCCTACTAATTTTAATGAGTAGGAGCGAATTTCATTCAGTGGGTCGAAAATGACCCAATGGGCATATATGGGTTCAGAATTTAAAATATGGAGTAGGTAAGTTCAATCAAGTATAATCAGTAATAATCAGTTCAATCTTTTAGTGAAAGCCTTTGTTTTATCCCTTTTTGTAAAATACTATGCCTTTTTTTTAAGAAAAAAAAGAAAAAAAATATATCGATAGAAAATCTAGTCGAAAATATCAAAAATAGTCTAGGCATGACTCTCCTAAACGTAAACACTATTTCACACACAGTTATGTCAAATTGTCCATTTAAAACAAATCAGCCACAGCAGCACAAACAAGGCTCCCCCATTTAAGAGGGGAAGTGATTAATCACAACGGGGGGCCAATAAACCAATGTCAAGTGCAACGAATATACATACGTATCGAAATTTGCTACGTAGGCACTGTATAAAAGCCGGTAGGCCGAGACGCAGGAGCCCAATGCGGTGAACAGACCAAATCCGCTCAGCCCTTGATGTAACGCTCCACGGTGCCCTACACTCGGCGACAGACAGAAAGAGGTAGCGGCAAATTGTCCAAGAGAAGCTGCTCCCTAGAAGTGACCACGACCCTTACTGATGAGGAAACCGATGCAAGGAGGAGGAGGAGGAGGAGGTATTAAAGCCGACCGACACTATGTCCAGTTTGATCGTCTATAGAGTGATGCGTCATTCTGGCGCATATTTATTGAAAAATTACCGCCATGATAACTGACGATATTAATTTATACATATAGGTGGCATTCAGTAAAAAATCATTGTCGTGTATTCAATAATTTCAATCACAACTTTATAATCAGTCAGCCAGATCGCTCGGCAATATCACTAGCGATTTTTTACTAAAATTATACTGCTATATCTGCATATAAATAGCAGTATTCGTTACTCAGCAGTAACGATTACAACTGAAAATTAGACGTTTTCATTTTGTTCCTTAATAGAACCTTAAAGGCTCGGCCAAACACAAGGCGCGACGCAACGCCGCGTCCGCGCCGCGTTCGCGCCGCGTGATGCCTGTTCAAACAGGTCGCGCGCGGATCGCGCCGGCCTCGCGCTCTCAACACGCCCTCATCGCGCGCGCGAACGCGACGGGGCGCGATGCCGACGGGACGTAGTCTGTTTGACGTCGCTAACCTGTTTAGCACGGGCGGCGGTCGCGCGTCGCGCCTTGTGTTTGGTCGAGCCTTTATCGTATTGCCTCTACGAAGCATTTTCGCTACATAACGGTCAATCCATGTTATCGGCTACGACGTAGCACTACGACTGTAGCTCAGCGGTGTGAACTACAATTTGGTATTTACGAGTATTTTTAAAATCATATCTAGTATACAGTACCCTATTCCTTCATTCCAATTGGAGTATGTATGGCTTTATCATAGGAAACATAGGATCAGGGACCGGACAACCCTTTCCGCGATAAAACCCTTTCAATGGGCGACACTTAAACACGGCTAACACATTGAAAGACTTTCCCTTTTGAACTGCAAGCCCATTCATACCCCTACCTTTGACTAACCCTTACCGAAAAGCTAACCAAAAATAAGGCTAGCCCTTAATAAGGGTTACCCTTATCTTTAAGCGCTTTTTATAAAGGTTTCCCTTTGCGTGAAAGAGACAGGATTAGTATATATCTACGGTAGTGTATGAAAAGGAAAGAAAATACGTGCCTAGTCAAAGAACGCCGCCGTCGCCGCCGACGATCGCTCGGATTCGAAGTAATGTGTGCTTTATGAACAAGGTAGACGACTTAAATTAGCACGCTTATATGCTAAAAGTGAAGCCCTATATAAGGCTAACCCTTATAAGCAATATGCAAGGTGTTGGTGAGCGGATGATAAGGGTTTTCTAAGGGTAATTGGGCTACCGATTACTCAAATGTGTTAGCTTTATATAAGGGTTTTTAAAAGCAAAACAAAGGGTTTCGTCTGGCAAAGGGTATGGTGAGTTAAGCCTTATGCAATACCCTTATAAAACCCCGATAAGGGATAGCGGGCCGGTCCCTGCATAGGATACGGTCTCAAATCTCAATGGATAATTTGTGTAACTACAATATACTCGTAATAGGTACTTAGGTACTTTAGATAATAGTGTATCTGCGTTACAATTACCATTTTCGTGATAGTAAAACAGTTTCTCGAGGGAGCAATTAACTAAACTACTAAGGGCAGGGGCGAAGCGTAAAACATCGTCAGACAAGTTAAAATATAAATGTGTCGTTCTCAAGTAAAAGGTATCACATGGTCGCTTACCACAAGGACGCTCTGACAGGTTATTCGTATAAAGATGCAAGCAAATTTCACCCTTATGGTAAGTGACAATGTGGTACCTTTTATTTGAGAACGACAAATACTTATACAAATATAAAGAAAATGAAAAAAGGAAACGCGGTAAACGCTACACAAAAAAACCGGCCAATTGCGAGTCGGACTCGCGCACGAAGGGTTCCGTACCATTACGGAAAAAAACAGCAAAAAAAAATCAAGTTTGTTGTATGGGAGCCCCATTTAAATATTTATTTTATTCTGTTTTTAGTATTTGTTGTTATAGCGGCAACAGAAATACACCATCTGTGAAAATTTCAACTGTCTAGCTATCACGGTTCATGAGATACAACCTGGTGACAGACAGACAGACGGACAGCGGAGTATTAGTAATAGGGTCCCGTTTTTACCCTTTGGGTACGGAACCCTAAAAAGCAGCTTGACAAAACATTGTAACATGCCATCATTTTATTGTTTTCAACAGCAGTTCCGCGAGAGAAAATACACGATTTCCTATACAAAGAAAAACAAACTAAACAATTGTGCCTAAGATATTTAAAAAGTTCCCTCGATCAGATTCTGACTTGATGATGTAACCTAATGTAAACATTAACAAAAAAATAAGACCCCGACCAATTCAGAATCTTTTGAAGTGGAATGGAATGTGGAAAACGCAGTCAAAGCTATAGTTTATTTGCTGTATCGTTATTAATGAGTGTCATTAAACTAATGATTTTGGGATACATTTTGCCTACTGATAGTGTTATCGTTATCTATGCATCCAGTTCGTGGAAAGCGATATCAACAGCACTGATTATCTATCTATTATACTTAATTAAACAAGAGATAATGTAAATGTATACAATAGTACTTAAGTAAGTAAGTAAATATTCTTTTTTTTTATAGTTTGTAATGGAAGCGAATCTTTTATTTAAATGACACTAACTGATATTTAGCAGTTCCTGTGTAGATTCATAGAGTAACTTATACTAGAGCGGTACTGTCATAGTAAATTTTGTAACCCCAGTAAATTCACTGCCATCTGTCGACACACTTTAAAACTAAAAATGAAGATTTATAAAAATACGATAAAATGTATTTAAATAAGGATAAATGATCTTTTTTATTTGCAATAATTATTTTTATGATTTTGACCCATGTTCTTTCACTGATGTGCGTTAAAATTGTTAAATAACAAACGAAACCGTCAACGCCACCTATACGACAGTAGGCCAAAGCTAGTAGCGCCCTCTGAACGAGAATCAAATTTTCTTGATTTTCGAGGCACGTTTTTTCCTTAGACTATACCCATCTATTACGGAGTTATATCTATCTTTGGTAGATTGAAATGTTCGCACTTAGAGCGATGGCGGAAAGAATAGGCAGGGATTACTCCGCACAATTTCTCGGAGCACAGACGATTACAATATAATGGCACTTTGTCACGTCTAAGTTGGTGCAGAGTTTGCACAGACGGACTCTAAAGGGGCCCACTGACTATCCGTCCACCGGACGATATCGGCCTGTCAGTTGTTCGGAACTGTCAAATTGTTGTTCTAAAGGGGCCCACTGACTATCAGTCCGCCGGACGAAATCGGCCTGTCAGAACAAAAAATTTGACAGTTCCGAACAACTGACAGGCCGATATCTTCTGGCGGACTGATAGTCCTGTAACTGATTAAACCGCTCAGTTCAGTACTGTTTTTAAGCAACTTACTCACACAATGAAGCATGCCGCGTGTACAGACGTGCCGCTCACACATAGAAACGCGGTGTGACGTTGCGGGCGCCCTAAATTGTCCCTAACTTTAGTTTTATCAAAGATAGATATAACTCCGTAATAGATGGATACAGTCTAAGGAAAAAACGTGCCTCGAAAATCAAGAAAATTTGATTCTCGTTCAGAGGGCGCTACTAGTTTTGGCCTACAGTCGTATAGATGGCGTTGACGGTTTCGTTTGTTATTTAACAATTTTAAGGCATATCAGTGAAAGAACATGGGTCAAAATCATAAAAATAATTAATGCAAATAAAAAAAATCATTTATCTATATTTAAATACATTCTATCGTATTTTTATAAATCTTCATTTTTAGTTTTAAAGTGTGTCGACAGATGGCAGTGAATTTACTGGGGTTACAAAATTTACTATGACAGTACCGCTCTAGTATAAGTTACTCTATGGTTTTATAAAGCAAGTGCACATATGAAGCGCATACCGTGCATGCTCCATGTCTCGGTGTTATGGTTCCTTTGACCTCGCATTAAACGCACGCTTTTGCCCAAGTTAACGCTCACCCTATAGTTAGACATTTTATTGATGTACCGTCAACCGCGGTGAATAGGGATGGCTGGGGTGAATAGGGACAAAACTTAAAATGTGATTTACTTGACAATTTCTTAATAGCTACTCATACAAATTATATCATACAAAATCTACTATCATTTTCACTCCAATGGTACATTTTGTGAGGCTATTTTATAAGAAATTATCAGGTAAATCACAATTCAAGTTTTGTCCCTATTCACCCCAGCCATCCCTATTCACCCCGGTTGACAGTGTATAGTTTAGTTTAAATTAAACTGGATGGTGTTTTATCATTCTACTCGCTTGGAAAAAGAAGAAAGCTTTTTTATTTTTACGTTACGATATTACATATTATTATGATAAAGTTAGTCTTGATTTTCGGGACATTTTACAATGGGAAACTTTCATTTCAAGGTAAAAAGATTTTTTCGATTTTTCAGTTGCAATCAATTTGAATCTCGAGTCAAATCTAGAGTCTGCGAGTTAATCACATATTCCAAAAATTAAATATAATATCCTAAATTAATATTTTTTTCATTCTTTTGCCATCCACTTAAGTATTAACCAAAGTCCAAACAATGTGTTAGATGTTGAGGATATCTCAAACGGTCTTTTAGTTTTATTTTTAAATATCTGACAAGTGACAGATGGTTTGCCGCGGTTTTGGACAATAATGACATTGACAGGGGATTAAGTTAAGACAGAGAGAAAAACGCAAGTTGTTGGATAAGAGATTTGTATTGCTTTAATTATAGAAAACTCAAAATAAATAATCTATTGTAAACTAATTTGGAGTTTTAGTGAGTGTCTTATATCAGAAGTGGCAAGAACGTTGAAGAATGGGCCTTAAATGTCAAAGAACAAATGATATAAAAGCGAAACCTACTGACTGAGCAAACTGAATGCTTTAGTGCAAAATCTTGAATATTGAGTATTGCACATATGCAAACATTTTACAGCCTACATTCTTAGCTATGATGGCATATACGCATGTCAACAACTCAACAACAATGACAACCTTAGTGACAAGGTTATGCTAACCTTAAAACATGAAGAGAAATGTGTAAAATAAAAGTTGGGTTATTTATATAATGTTGAGTAATTGCTTCATGTTGATAAATATTTTAACTATTCTAAGATGAAAAGTAACGAGATTGAGAACTACATGCACAGATGATGATAGTTTGGGTGTTTGGATATCCACAAAGGCCTAATTGTTGAAGAATTATAATGAATTATTGCAATGTGCTATATCGCCATATATAAAAGCGAAAGCAAAGAGCATTGGCAAAAGAAAATCTGCGGTGAGAGATGACTGCAGCTAACTATTATGTCAAAAGTTACCAAGTGGATACTGCATTTGCTACTATGACAAAAGTTAAGTATTCTCTACACAAGTTCTTTGTTTGTTGGCTGTTGGCTTAAGGGTATACTTATCTAATCAGGTGAAGGATATTATTATTATTTTGTTTTAGACAGGCAGCTAATGCTGGTACGTCTAAATCATAGTTCACTTAGCATGATTTCACAGTTTTGATAGTTTGTCTAGTCTATTTTTAAATTGATTCACACTTGTAGAGTTCACAACTTCAGAGGGTAATTTGTTTCAAGCCTTTACTATTCGGTTTGCAATAAAGATGCAAGATAGTATGCTATTTGAAGTTCTCCAACAGTACTGCCATAAGTCAGTATTGGCTCACACTTCAGTGTCAGACACTTAAGGTTGAGACCAATTTGTGAGACTTCAGTGGAAATCGTGGATCGTGTAACTGTATGAGATATATGTGTGAGTTATCACTGGGTTAAGTGTTGTGTATAGAGGTGTTATGAAAAGTGTAGGATGCTGGCATACAAGAGAAATAAAATAAGACAGATTAGTATATGAGAATGGTAAATGGGCGATTTATAGTTATTTAAGAAGGGAGTAAATTTAGAGGTTGAGTTTTTGATCAAAAGTTGAGGGTTAGATAAAATAGTTGGTAAAAAGGTAAAAAATAATAATATGATATTAGACCGAGCAATTATTCCGTAATTTGGGTAAGGTCTACTACAATCCATTAGAATTTAAAAAAAAAAACTTGATTAAGAACAGGAACATTGGAGGAGGGGTTGGAGTAGTGGAGTGTTAGGTAGAGGAGCAGGTACTAGTTGTCAAGAACGGGCTGCGCAGTAGCATAGGGCTGGTCTCTGGTCTTGGTCCGGGTTTGAGCATGTTGGTGACAGTGTGAGGGGAGAGATAGATGGAGCCTCACTCAACAGGGTGTTGTTAAAGGCAGGAACCAGGAACAAGGATATTTAGAGGTGGACTGGTTACAAGAGGTCATGTATGTTCTTAATGGATTTACTATTTGGATCACATCACAATATAAAATATAGACTTAGAAAACTATGTAAGAAAATGTTGATATTTACTGATCAAAATTTTGTATTAAACTCAAAATTAAAACTAAGAAAAGGGAATTTAGAATGTTATGTGCCAGAAATAGTATGAAGGTTGATAGTGTAACGCTTCGTAAAACCGTGGTACAAAAACTATAGCACAGGTTACAGTATTGGACCTACACCTTAGATCAATATTTTGATCACATGTTTTATTGATATTACTGAATGCTTATAAAACTTATTTTTACAAGTTTTTTATTTTTTTATTTACTTGCAATGTATCTATATAACTATGTATGTTTGCACGGGTCAAATCTTGCAAGCTAAATTTGACCCACTTTCTGGTTTCCGATGAAGCTAAAAATTGGCACACATAAGTGCCACAACAAGTTGGACAGCTTTGCAGCTATTTTGCGCAAAAGAGTGGCATCCTTAGTGAAGAGGTTGCGGGGCAGCCCAAACAGCATACTGAACACCATTGCAGAGCGATGTGAGGGGCGCTTCCAGAAGCACTGGAACCTTTTGCATTGCTCGCTATTATTATGTATATATTAATTTAAGGTGCCTACTAATACTAGCTCTAAGTAAACTTTTTTTTTTTACTAACAACTATGGACATTGTTTCCGAAATAATTTGAATTTGAATTTGAATAAGTAAGTTGCGTGACAATGCAATATTATGGTACCATCCAGCTGATCTGATGATAGAGACAGGAGGTGTCCATAGGAACTCGGTGATAAAACAAGGCAACCTAATTTGCAAACCAAACCGTGTTTGGGATTATTGGAATTGTCTAAGTATTAGTTGTCTGTGAAAAGAAAAGTACAGTCAGCGATAAAAGCTTGAACCAAAAATGAAATATTTGCCAAAAATTTTTATAATATGAGGGATAGAGTTACCTAATCAAGAATCTCAATAGAGTATTTGACTTGTTTTGTAAGTGTACATCTTAGTGCATGTTGATATTGTTGATGTAATTGAAGCCTTCATCATTAATAACAGATGATGTCCCAGTGCTGGGCACAGGTCTTCTCCGCAAGGTCATATTTAATCCTTCTGATCACACATAAGTTTGATAAATTATTAGAAAAATGTTAGTGAGTCAAGAATAGTTGAACCGAAATTTGAAATGTTGAATCCAAACATGCTTTAACATGACGAATATAGTTATTGCCCTGAATTATGATTGCAGAATGTACTGGCAAGAGTCTGCGCACTTGAGCGGCGGTGCGAGTCTGCGCACTTGAGCGGAGGTGCGAGTCTGCATACTTGAGCGGAAGTGCTAGGCTATACGTCTAAGCGGCGGTGCGAGTGTGTGCGCCTGTGTGGCGGTGCGAGTCTGCAGGCCTAAGCAGTGCACAGTCATCGGGGTCAGTGGAGTCGCTGAGGACCAACTTAGCTACGTTGCAAATCTCCTGATGCGATTTAGAAGGCGCACGAGGTGTAGAAGATCTGAAGTGCTGCTTGCTGACCTTATTGGGCGAAGGCTTTTCATCATGAGGTCGAACTGATAACTGATTATGACGCTTGCTCGAGTGCAGTGCAGCCCTATGTTCAATGTTGCAGATGGTCTGATCACTATATACTGTTGTGGCCAGAGCATTGCCCATCATTGCTGGCGTCATTATGTGGTCTACCTAAACTAATGCTTATCCTAATATAATATAATATCTAATGGTTAATCCGTTATTTAATGATACATGTATGGTGTTTCTTCTTTAACACTACTAAACGCTTGTGACATCTCAGAAAAAATATGTCTAGGTTAATAATTGTATACAGTCATGCATGTCAATAGTACAAGATTGAGATGATTGATATGATATGTTGATGATTCAGGTTCGGTAGATTCATTAAAATATGATTGACTTTTACATGAAATATTATGAAATGTACGATATTATGGTATTAGGATATCTGAAACAAAGTAACAGATAGCGAAAAGAGAATAGTTAGTAAAATAGAATTATTTTGTTGAGAAAGAAGCTATTCCACCTAAATAACGTGATGTAAATAGTAAGGAAAAATGAAAGTCAAAGAAAATGATTGTTGTTTATGAAAGTCATGTTTATATATGTGAACATATATTTAATTATGATAATACTTACTGCCTTTAGATGAATACTAAAGGTTATAATGTTGCCTTTTTGCCGCTGAGATTGTTATTTGTTGCAAATATGGATAAGTATACTAAACAAATGAGCAGGTTCACCCAGCCACACTGGTGACTGGTGTGGTGCAGAGCAAAATGCCTTCTTAGGTGAATACTGTTAATGTTTTAGACTGAGTGACCAGGTTCATCCGGCCCTAGTGTGGTGCGGAGTGAAATGTCACCTCAGGTGAATATTGTTAATCAGTTAATGTTTAGACTGAGTGACCAGGTTCATCCGGCCCTAGTGTGGTGCGGGGAGTGAAATGTCACCTCAGGTGAATATTGTTAATCAGTTAATGTTTAGACTGAGTGACCAGGTTCACCCGGCCCTAGTGTGGTGCGGAGTGAAATGTCACCTCAGGTGAATATTGTTAATGTTTAGACTGAGTAACCAGGTTCACCCGGCCCTAGTGTGGTACGGAGTGAAATGTCACATCAGGCTATAATTTTTAATGTTAGGTATAGACTGAGTGGGTAGGTTCACACGGCCGCAAGTAGAGACTAATATGGTACGGAGTGGAATGCCACATCAGGTGAATGTTAATAATGTTCTAGACCGAGTGGGTAGGTTCACACGGCCGCATTGGAGGCTAATGTGGTACGGAGTGGAATGTCACATCGGGTGAATATTTTGAATATTCAAGACTGAGTGGGTAGGTTCACACGGCCGCAAGTAGAGACTAATGTGGTACGGAGTGAAATGTCACATCAGGCTATAATTTTTGATGTTAGGTATAGACTGAGTGGGTAGGTTCACACGGCCACAAGTAGAGACTAATATGGTACGGAGTGGAATGTCACATCAGGTGAATGTTAATAATGTTCTAGACCGAGTGGGTAGGTTCACACGGCCGCATTGGAGGCTAATGTGGTACGGAGTGGAATGTCACATCGGGTGAATATTCTGAATATTCAAGACTGAGTGGGTAGGTTCACACGGCCGCAAGTAGAGACTAATGTGGTACGGAGTGAAATGTCACATCAGGCTATAATTTTTGATGTTAGGTATAGACTGAGTGGGTAGGTTCACACGGCCACAAGTAGAGACTAATATGGTACGGAGTGGAATGTCACATCAGGGGAATGTTGATAATGTTCTAGACCGAGTGTGTAGGTTCACACGGCCGCATTGGAGGCTAATGTGGTACGGAGTGGAATGTCACATCGGGTGAATATTCTTAATATTCAAGACTGAGTGGGTAGGTTCACACGGCCGCAAGTAGAGACTAATGTGGTACGGAGTGAAATGTCACATCAGGCTATAATTGTTGATGTTAGGTATAGACTGAGTGGGTAGGTTCACACGGCCGCAAGTAGAGACTAATATGGTACGGAGTGGAATGTCACATCAGGTGAATGTTAATAATGTTCTAGACCGAGTGGGTAGGTTCGCACGGCCGCATTGGAGGCTAATGTGGTACGGAGTGGAATGTCACATCGGGTGAATATTCTTAATGTTTAAGACTGAGTGGGTAGGTTCACACGGCCGCAAGTAGAGACTAATGTGGTACGGAGTGAAATGTCACATCAGGCTATTATTTTGAATGTTATGGACTGAGTGGGTAGGTTCCCACGGCCGCAAGTAGAGACTAATGTGGTGCGTAGTGGAATGTCACATCAGGTGAATGTTAATAATGTTCTAGACCGAGTGGGTAGGTTCACACGGCCGCATTAGAGACTGATGTGGTACGGAGTGGAATGTCACATCGGGTGAATATTCTTAATGTTTAAGACTGAGTGGGTAGGTTCACACGGCCGCAAGTAGAGACTAATGTGGTACGGAGTGAAATGTCACTTCAGGCTATTATTTTGAATGTTATGGACTGAGTGGGTAGGTTCCCACGGCCGCAAATAGAGCCTAATGTGGTGCGGAGTGAAATGTCACATCAGGTGAATATTTGTCGCATTAGAGACTAGTGTGGTAAAGGTTGCATGAAGGCATGTCACGTAATGTAAATAAGGCTAATGAAACAAATTCTTTACGAGACTTTAGACTAATCTGTGATAAGTAAAAATGTTAAAATAAGTTAATATTGAAATGTAATAAGAGTCGTGTGGTACATTGGACAAGAAGGTTGTGAAAAGTTAAATCCTAGAGTGAGTTTGAGGACAAACTCCTAGATTGTCAGGATGGCCGAATGTTAGATGTTGAGGATATCTCAAACGGTCTTTTAGTTTTATTTTTAAATATCTGACAAGTGACAGATGGTTTGCCGCGGTTTTGGACAATAATGACATTGACAGGGGATTAAGTTAAGACAGAGAGAAAAACGCAAGTTGTTGGATAAGAGATTTGTATTGCTTTAATTATAGAAAACTCAAAATAAATAATCTATTGTAAACTAATTTGGAGTTTTAGTGAGTGTCTTATAAATGTAAACACAAAGCATCTCAACTCGAATAAACAACATTGACTTTTCCAACCATAATGTTTACCTCTCCATAATGGACATGGACTTTTTCTATTTCTGTCCCAATGTTTGCGTCCATCTATTATGAGACATGTCTCGGGAGGCCTATTCAGATAGTAATATCTTGTTATCATTTTTTTAAGGATATGATCTGTCTTCATCAGTGACATTTTTTCAACCAGAAATGTAACAATTTGATAACAAGATATTGGTATCTGAATAGGCTTCTCGGGTCAGCCAACACGTCCGAAGGTAATGTCAACGCGACCTTGGGACGTGACGAGACTTGTAACCTAATGTGTGTTTAGGGCCAACTACTAACTGGTTTTTTCGTGTGATGGCTTTATCAGATCCGCTTAGAGATATTGGAGGATTTGGAGGTCAATAATACCGATTTATTTGAATTAAAAAAAAATTTGGTCATTTTTTAATACAAGACAATTAAGAGATTTATTGTGTTTGTAATTTTTATACGTTTCTTGCGTATTTAAAAAGTTTGATTTAAGATTTTACGACATATGTAGATTGCTAAATCCCACAGCTCTGAAAACATGATCATATTATATCTGCTGCGAACATTTATGTGATTCGATTGTGATACGAGAAACTTGGTTATCATTCTATGTACCTATAATAGACAATCATATTATATCATTAACAAGTACATTAACATTAACAATTTTCCAAATAATAGTAATTTTGGGCAATCATAATTTTATATGACGTTCTAAGTTTCTCCAGATTTGATTAAATGTATCGTTTTCAACCAAAAGGTACCACATTGTCGCTTGTCGATAAGGTTGATTTCGAATTGAAGCTATATTGAAATAGCGCCTTATTGACAACCGACAATAAGTACCCCTTTCGTTGAAAATGGCACAAATAATGATCACTGATCACTTGATTAAATAGTTATCAATCTAGAATTAGGATTCTGGGCAGTCAATCTGATACAATTTCCGACTGATCCTTAATCTACTCACCCAACCCAACGCAATTACATTACATGTAACACATTATGACATGTAAAAATATTTTTTATCAATAAAATGATCGTATCATATCGAAATGGCAATTTTTCTACTAAATTAATTAACCCTGTTTCATTGTTACGCGATACTTAACTCTATTACATACGATAAAGGTATCTTTTATAATTACACGCGGGTGACAATAGGAAGTTGTGAGGATAAGAAATTAAAATTAAATTATAATTTATTTTCAAATCTCTAGAATACATAGATGTCCATAGATAATGGGCATCAATCAATAATAATGGCAATATTTCTCTTTATTTTATTCATTAACCCTGTTTCGTTATTATGCGAAAATGAACTCTATTACATACGATCAAAGGTATTTCTTTTATAATTACAATAGGAGGTTGTGAGAATAATGTGCGTCAATCAATACTCGCAGAGGTCAGAGTAGAGATCGGAACGGTTCCGGATCGCGCTTTACCGATTTCCCTGAGGAAGAATCGGAGGAAGTTAGCGATCGCGTGTACAATTGTCACGATTGTTATACCTAACTATATACTATTGTAGATAAAATAGGTAAACCAACCAAAATGTTAGCAATACAAGGTTACCGTTTTATCTTTACCGCGTACATCGATTGGGTCCCCGGCCAGCTCGGTTCTCCATACAAACGCAGTTCCGCTCTTATTTTAAAACGACTAGCTACAATAAAATAAGGTATGTCTATGTCTGTAATTAGTTTATGTAGCTTCAGATACCATAGTTTAAAAAATACAGCGAATTTAAGTTTTTCATACAAAAATTGTTGCACTATTTCGTTTGTTTTATAAACTGTAGCTATATAAACTAATTACAGACTTAGATATACCTCATGTCATTATATATGGAAAATTTCATTACAATCCAACACGTAGTTTTAAAATGAGAGCGGAACTAAGTTTGTATGGGAAAGTGCAATTCGGCCGAGCTTGCCGGGGTCTTTTAAGAAAACCGAATTTTTTTACTGCTAGACAAAGCCTATAAGCGCTTAAAAATGTCAAATTTAAGTTAAAACAAAATCCCTTTAGTAATATTACAAAAGTGGAGGGTTAGAACTTAGAACGTGATGTCAACGTAAGTAGGATTTAGTGTCATGTTTATTGCAAGTGTTTAACTGTCATCACTGTCCACGCCAGTCAGATTTCAGGTTACGGAATGCGGTCTGCGGCCAACGTAATAGGTACCATCGTCGTGTTAACTGACAATTATTAAACCTTATTTCCAAGGCATAAAGTCCACTAATGGTGAAATGTTGGTGTTACAGATATTACGAGGGAACCGGTGCAAATGTTTGTGGCCTTGGACCGTTACGGAATTGATTGAGAGTGCAATTAACTTGACAAATGTCAATCGGGTTGCGAAATTGAAAGCAGGTCGGCTGACTTGCATTAATTTGTGTTGTTTTGGTAGATTAAGCTACCAACACATATAAGGCGAAACATGTATTTTAAACTTGCACCATCCAGGGTTAGCCACTAACTCGGAGTTAACTTATGAAACAGGGTTAAATTGTACTGGTAACTCCGGGTTTAACTGGCTAACCCCGAGTTAGTAGCTAACCCTGGATGGCGCAAGTGGCCCTTATAGGTTGTCTAGTTACTCCTGAAACGTCAAAACGATTTAGGGCGATTTTTTTACTTTTTTAATAATAGAAAGTTATTTGATGCAATAAAGATTAATTGTTAAAGCTATTTCATAATCAAACAATGATTATAAAATATACTCTATTCCGCATATCAGCATCTTACGGAATCCACGCTGATGTATAATTAGACACGCCTTATTAACTATTACGTCTGATAGGCGCAAGAGCGTAAAATCAAACATTACTTACTTTGTATAATCAAGTGCGAAATTGTTTCTCTTTCCCTACGAAATGCCGAGGCCGAATTGCAGTTTGACCGAATAGAAATTCCTAATATGTGCCATTTTCAACCAAAAGGGTACTTATTCTCGCTTGCCAGTAACGCGCTATTTCCATATAGCTTCAATTAGAAATCAACCTTATCGACAAGCGATAATGTGGTACCTTTTGGTTGAAAACGTCACATATAGTCAGCAGCAAAAAAGACAAAGCGGGGCTATGTGTCGAAAATGCACATTCTACATTTGTAAAAAGAAGTAAAGTGTTATTATGTTGGTAATTTTGGAGCAAAACGAAAGAATACCTACACCACACGAAATTGCGGTTACAGTTCCCGGTAATGAGAGTTGTATATATCTTTTTGGTCCTGATTACGCCATTGTTGCAACGAGCAAAATAATGCCCCAGTTATAGTCTGCATCATCTCAAATGACTTTTTCGTCTAAGACGGTAATCTGTTAAACAAAAGCCATTCTCTCTTGTTCGAGCTGTCGGCCTTTGTGTGCCATTGTGTGTTGGCGCGTGCCACGGCGCGTGCGGCGCTCACACACAATGGCAAAGCGCTCACACACAATGGCAAACCGCTCACTCAAAAGAGACAATGGCTTCTGTTTAACAGATTACCGTCTTAGACGAAAAAGTCATTTGAGAAGATGAAGACTATATCTTCTGACGGACAAATGATTTGTAATTTCAGGGATACGTACTCGTAGTAATGATATTTTATACAGTAGGGTCATATTTTTATATGTCCACATTTACAAGTCATCTTGCGTATTAAGCTTGCCATTTCAAATGTCGATGCCATACACCTTTAGAGTATCCCTTACGATCTTTAAGCAAAGTAAGCTGAACCAGGCGTGGCTCACTCCCCGATTTCGTCGCGTCGCTACAAGCAGTGCTGGCCGAACGCTAATGCCATTAACCATTAAAAATTAACAATTAAAAAGGTTAATGGCCATTAACCATTAGAAATTTAATTCGGATTAAAGTTAATTCGGATTAAATTTTTGAGACGTTAATGGCCATTGAAGTTAATTCGGATTAACTTTAATTCGGATTAACTTCAATGGCCATTAAAGTTTCAAAAAATTAATTAGAATTACTCTCAATTGCATTAACGTCTAATAAAATTACATTCGTGATATTTTAAAATGAGACAGCAAAATGACCCTGACTGAACCCTGGCAGTAGTAGCAGTACCTACCTACTACCTAGTAGAATTCTGGTTTGGTGCAACACAGACATACGCGGTTTTGGTCATTTAAATCGTCTTGATGAGCACTTCGGAGAGCCGTACCCATGATAGAGCTGATGCTGAACCCTGGCAGTACCTAATGGATCTAAGGTTTGGTGCAACATAGGCACACGCTGTTTTAGTCATCCGACTCGTCTTGATGAGCACTTCGGAGAGCCATACCCATGATAGAGCTGATGCTGAACCCTCGCAGTACCTAATGGATCTAAGGTTTGGTGCAACATAGGCACACGCTGTTTTAGTCATCCGACTCGTCTTGATGAGCACTTAGGAGAGCAGTACCCATGATAGAGCTGATGCTGAACCCTGGCAGTACCTAGTGGATCTAAGGTTTGGTGCAACATAGGCACACGCTGTTTTAGTCACCCGACTCGTCTTGATGAGCACTTAGGAGAGCAGTACCCATAATGGAGCTGATGCTGAACCCTGGCAGTACCTAGCGGAACTAAGGTTTGGTGCAACATAGGCACACGCTGTTTTAGTCATCCGACTCGTCTTGATGAGCACTTAGGAGAGCAGTACCCATGATAGAGCTGATGCTGAACCCTGGCACTACCTAGTGGATCTAAGGTTTGGTGCAACATAGGCACACGCTGTTTTGTTCACCCGACTCGTCTTGATGAGCACTTAGGAGAGCGGTACCCATGATAGAGCTGATGCTGAACCCTGGCAGTACCTAGTGGTCTAAGGTTTGGTGCAACATAGGCACTGTTTTAGTCACCCGACTCGTCTTGATGAGCACTTAGGAGAGCAGTACCCATAATGGAGCTGATGCTGAACCCTGGCAGTACCTAGTGGATCTAAGGTTTGGTGCAACATAGGCACACGCTGTTTTAGTCACCCGACTCGTCTTGATGAGCACTTAGGAGAGCAGTACCCATGATAGAGCTGATGCTGAACCCTGGCAGTACCTAGTGGATCTAAGGTTTGGTGCAACATAGGCACACGCTGTTTTAGTCACCCGACTCGTCTTGATGAGCACTTAGGAGAGCGGTACCCATGATAGAGCTGATGCTGAACCCTGGCAGTACCTAGTGGATCTAAGGTTTGGTGCAACATAGGCACACGCTGTTTTAGTCACCCGAGTCGTCTTGATGAGCACTTAGGAGAGCAGTACCCATGATAGAGCTGATGCTGAACCCTGGCACTACCTAGTGGATCTAAGGTTTGGTGCAACATAGGCACACGCTGTTTTAGTCATCCGACTCGTCTTGATGAGCACTTAGGAGAGCAGTACCCATGATAGAGCTGATGCTGAACCCTGGCAGTACCTAGTGGATCTAAGGTTTGGTGCAACATAGGCACACGCTGTGTTAGTCACCCGACTCGTCTTGATGAGCACTTAGGAGAGCGGTACCCATGATAGAGCTGATGCTGAACCCTGGCAGTACCTAGTGGATCTAAGGTTTGGTGCAACATAGGCACGCGCTGTTTAGGTCGTCCGACTCGTCTTGATGAGCACTTAGGAGAGCAGTACCCATGATAGAGCTGATGCTGAACCCTGGCAGTACCTAGTGGATCTAAGGTTTGGTGCAACATAGGCACGCGCTGTTTAGGTCGTCCGACTCGTCTTGATGAGCACTTAGGAGAGCAGTACCCATGATAGAGCTGATGCTGAACCCTGGCAGTACCTAGTGGATCTAAGGTTTGGTGCAACATAGGCACCCGCTGTTTTAGTCACCCGACTCGTCTAGATGAGCACTTAGGAGAGCAGTACCCATGATAGAGCTGATGCTGAACCCTGGCAGTACATAGTGGAACTAAGGTTTGGTACAACATAGGCACACGCTGTTATGGTCATCTCACTCGTTCTAATGAGCACTTAGGAGAGCAGTACCCATGATAGAGCTGATGCTAAACCCTGGCAGTACATAGTGGAACTAAGGTTTGGTACAACATAGGCACACGCTGTTATGGTCATCTCACTCGTTCTCGTACTCGTTCGTAGTGCCAGGGTTCAGCATCAGCTCTATCATGGGTACTGCTCTCCTAAGTGCTCATCAAGACGAGTCGGATGACTAAAACAGCGTGTGCCTATGTTGCACCAAACCTTAGTTCCGCTAGGTACTGCCAGGGTTCAGCATCAGCTCCATAATGGGTACTGCTCTCCTAAGTGCTCATCAAGACGAGTCGGGTGACTAAAACAGCGTGTGCCTATGTTGCACCAAACCTTAGATCCACTAGGTACTGCCAGGGTTCAGCATCAGCTCTATCATGGGTACTGCTCTCCTAAGTGCTCATCAAGACGAGTCGGGTGACTAAAACTGCGTGTGCCTATGTTGCACCAAACCTTAGATCCACTAGGTACTGCCAGGGTTTAGCATCAGCTCTATCATGGGTACCGCTCTCCTAAGTGCTCATCAAGACGAGTCGGGTGACTAAAACAGCGTGTGCCTATGTTGCACCAAACCTTAGATCCACTAGGTACTGCCAGGGTTCAGCATCAGCTCTATCATGGGTACCGCTCTCCTAAGTGCTCATCAAGACGAGTCGGGTGACTAAAACAGCGTGTGCCTATGTTGCACCAAACCTTAGATCCACTAGGTACTGCCAGGGTTCAGCATCAGCTCTATCATGGGTACCGCTCTCCTAAGTGCTCATCAAGACGAGTCGGGTGACTAAAACAGCGTGTGCCTATGTTGCACCAAACCTTAGATCCACTAGGTAGTGCCAGGGTTCAGCATCAGCTCTATCATGGGTACTGCTCTCCTAAGTGCTCATCAAGACGAGTCGGGTGACTAAAACAGCGTGTGCCTATGTTGCACCAAACCTTAGATCCACTAGGTACTGCCAGGGTTCAGCATCAGCTCTATCATGGGTACTGCTCTCCTAAGTGCTCATCATATGTTGCACCAAACCTTAGATCCACTAGGTACTGCCAGGGTTCAGCATCAGCTCTGTACTGCTCTCCTAAGTGCTCATCAAGACGAGTCGGATGACTAAAACAGTGTGTGCCTATGTTGCACCAAACCTTAGATCCATTAGGTACTGCCAGGGTTCAGCATTAGCTCTATCATGGGTATGGCTCTCCGAAGTGCTCATCAAGACGAGTCGGGTGACTAAAACAGCGTGTGCCTATGTTGCACCAAACCTTAGATCCACTAGGTAGTGCCAGGGTTCAGCATCAGCTCTATCATGGGTACTGCTCTCCTAAGTGCTCATCAAGACGAGTCGGGTGACTAAAACAGCGTGTGCCTATGTTGCACCAAACCTTAGTTCCGCTAGGTACTGCCAGGGTTCAGCATCAGCTCCATTATGGGTACTGCTCTCCTAAGTGCTCATCAAGACGAGTCGGGTGACTAAAACAGCGTGTGCCTATGTTGCACCAAACCTTAGATCCACTAGGTACTGCCAGGGTTCAGCATCAGCTCTATCATGGGTACTGCTCTCCTAAGTGCTCATCAAGACGAGTCGGATGACTAAAACAGTGTGTGCCTATGTTGCACCAAACCTTAGATCCATTAGGTACTGCCAGGGTTCAGCATCAGCTCTATCATGGGTATGGCTCTCCGAAGTGCTCATCAAGACGAGTCGGATGACTAAAACAGCGTGTGCCTATGTTGCACCAAACCTTAGATCCATTAGGTACTGCCAGGGTTCAGCATCAGCTCTATCATGGGTACGGCTCTCCGAAGTGCTCATCAAGACGATTTAAATGACCAAAACCGCGTATGTCTGTGTTGCACCAAACCAGAATTCTACTAGGTAGTAGGTAGGTACTGCTACTACTGCCAGGGTTCAGTCAGGGTCATTTTGCTGTCTCGTTTTAAAATATCACGAATGTAATTTTATTAGACGTTAATGCAATTGAGAGTAATTCTAATTAATTTTTTAAAACTTTAATGGCCATTGAAGTTAATCCGAATTAAAGTTAATCCGAATTAACTTCAATGGCCATTAACGTCTCAAAAATTTAATCCGAATTAACTTTAATCCGAATTAACTTTAATGCAATTGGTTAATGGCGGAACTAATGGTTAATAAAATTGATCAATGGTTAATTAAAATTAACAATTACGGCCAACACTGGCTACAAGTACATGCAGCCCACACCAATTTTGGTGTCTAGCAATAATAGTTGCCGCGCACCGCTACGGAACGGACGCCTGCTCGCATTTGCGCCACCTTGCGATGATGGATAAAGTTTACAAATCAAAAATATAAAAAAAAAAACACTTTTAAATTTATGATTAGGTACTAGTTACAAATGATGTAATAAATAAGTCGTAACCTTTGAGAAGACATCCCACGTGTGGATTAAGACATTATGTGTGAAAATAGCAATTCTCCAGGGCGTAAAGCGTGTTGAACACCCGGCGCGATTCGTACATAAAACCCAAATGTTGCAACTATTGTGGATACTTAACTGGGTTTATGGTGCGCGTGCGCCAAAGACTGCAGGTTGATAGACTGTTAAGTATGCAGATGTGCATGTTGTGGAAAGTGTCCAAATATCGGAAAATTTCACAAGAAATTACGGAACTTTCCATTTTGGAAATGGAAAATTTAATTCCCTACAAAAACCATTTAGTTTTGAAACCAAGAAAAAATTCGTAATTTTGGAACTTTTCCGACGGCATAGTAATTAAGGAGGATGAATTATGATAAAAGAGGTTTCAACTAGGGCTCGCGGTCGAATCCGTGTTTCGTTTACACGTTTCGAATACCCGTCTCCGAATAATACGTAAACGGTTTTCTGGCCCGTTCCGCACGTTTAATTAAGAAACGTGTAGTTAAGACCCGTGTACACGGATAAACGGGTATTCGAAGATACGTATCTTATTTATCCGTGGCTCCGGACACGTCCTTGACGATAGTAGCGAAGGAACGAACGCCAGCTACAAATGAATAGACAAAAGATTCATGACGAGTTTCTGTCATATTTAACCTTATTCCGTGGGGTCATAGAGTCGAAATTTAATAAACGGTTTAGAAAACCCTTTCTTGAGCACGTAGTTTTTGCTTGCAATAGGTATTACGAGTATTCACGCTTCTTATCAAAGTAGTATTTTATATAGCACTTTAAATAGCTACTTTTTTTACGTTGCGGGTTAGCAATAAAATAAAATAAAAACCTGCTAGTACCTATTTAAAAAAAAAAATTAGAACCATCGAGTTCAGTATGTAGGCAGGAAGTCAAACTAATGTTCGAAATTGGCATTAGGTAAGTATTTATAAAAAAAAAAAATTTTAACTTGCTTCTTTATTTTTAGTTTAATTTGAGAACATGATATGAAATTATATTTCTTGTCATATAATGTAGTGTAGGTACACCTTATAAAACAAAGTCCCCCGCCGCGTCCGTATGTCTGTCTGTATGTTCGCGATAACCAGACCTCACCTATGAATGAAGTGTTTCTTTGGGAATGTTTATGCGTATATTTTCTTAAGGTTTTGTTTAAATTGGTAGAAGTATGACGATGTTTGCTAATGAAGTTAGATAAAATCACGCTGGCCAGGAGCTTAATCGGAAACGCTGCCCAATCTATTTGAGATATAACGACACAATGTATGGTGGAAAAAAGTCTCCAAAAAAGTGAGCGATGGCTGTCTGTCTATATTTTAAGAATAATTAACCCATTATTAACTTATAAAAAAACCGGACAAGTGCGAGTCGGACTCGCCCACCGAAGGTTCCGTACAAAATTAAATTTTAAATTTTAGTTGTTATAGCGGCAACAGAAATACATGAGTAAAAATTTTAACTGTCTAGCTATCACGGTTCATGAGATACAGCCTAGTGAGTGGTGACAGACAGGTGGATGGAAGTCTTAGTATTATTGGGCTTCCGATGTGAATACTTGTTACAGAATGTATTTTATTATGCTTGACTCTCCATGCGAAGCCGGGGCGGGTCGCTAGTTATTAATAAACATTTTAAATCAACTAGATAAAATTGCACCGTCTCAATAAATTCTAATTGTTTTTGCTCTAGGTACCTCTTACCATAATAAAACGCTTTTTAGTGCGGCGCGGCTACAAAACAATGGAAAACATTTTCTTGTGCAGATGTTTTGACCTTATTACAACGACATAAAGCTTATAATTCGCGGTGACACTTGTGATAATAGTTTGGGAACCTACATGTTTTCGACGATGACAAACAAAAGGATATTGGAAAACAATGGATGGATGGACCATTTAAGTTTATTACCTGAACGCTAGTGAGAAAGTGACCAAAGTGAATTATGAATGATTACCAATTTAAAGATCTATCTTAATGTAATTAGCAATATTATCGCAAGTTATCCAAGGTAGTATGGGTTTTTATGGTTCTTGGGTAAAGTTCTGCTTTTCATTTGAGCATGATTACTCGATAATCCCGCTTTTGTGTACCTAACTTTTTTTGCGCCGTTGGCAGGTTTGTTGTTTTCGCAAAGCAGTAATACACCTGAGATAAAAATAACCACGAAATAATTAAACTGTTATTTTTAATGAATATTGTATTCTGTCTGCACACCTAATATTAATGAAAAAATACAATACCATAATGTAATTATAAAAAAAAACTATGATCGATATCAAATTTATGTAATTAGCTTAGAAGCAATCGGTTTTATTAAATTATATAAATAGTTTAAAATAAAAATTATATATACCTACTATTAAACATAGGAAGATGGCTCAGTCAGTACCTATGTTTTATCAATACGGTTAAAAACAATTTAAAAAAAAGTAATTGTGCGGTTTTATGAAACCACGATGCAAGTGAAACTTTTCGGATTGTAGGCATTTAACTAAAAAAATTCGGAAATTAATTCGAATTACGGTATTAAAATCGCGGTTTTAATGTTAACTTAACAAATTGGGGCGATAGAATAAAAGTTTTACTTTAAAAATGGTAGACAAACGAATTCATCTGAAGTCAACATAATAATAGTGGAAAGTGGACCTTGTTACCATTGTACATTGGCTCAAACTGGTTCGGAGTATTCAGACCCGTTCGGAACGGTCTTAAGTACCCGTGTAAACGGAGATACGTGTCTGAGATACGTTTCTTGGGAACGTTCCTTCGAAACGTTTTCGAATCCCGGCGGTTCCGTGTAAACCGGGTTCTTAGTACCGCCGGGCTTAAGAACACGGGTATTCGTTTCGGCGTGTAACACGGATACCGGGAGCCCTAGTTTCAACTCAAGAGTGAATAGGCTGTTACTGAACCGGTGAGCTCCATCTTAGGCCCTGTCTTCACTTTCCATCAGGTGTGACTAGGGCCAATCGCCGATCAGTTTATAATAAAAAAAAATAAAAAAACTAAACTGAATGCTCGTTTCGAATTGTGACAAAAGTCAATGAAGATACAATCTGCATTATGCTATTTGATTGTCTTTATCGAGATTTTTGTCGTGGCGACGTCGGTCCTAAAAACTTTCCGTTCAATTAAAGTTCTGCCCGCAGGTACAAAGAGAAACAGTCCGGTTTGTGGCCGTCGTGACGTACTCTGCGGTCGCTCGGAATGCTGTCCCGACCTGCCTCAAAGAAGACGCAAGTGTAATACAAGACACCAATCTACAAGGAATATTGGCACTTTTCGTACATTGGTCGTATCTTAATCTTAGGTATTCCTTGCGGGTAGAAATACAAACGGTCTCGTCTGTTACAGTGACGTGTTCTGCTGTCTTTTGGAATGCCGTACCGACCTGCTCAAGGAAGACGACGCAAGCTTTACTCCGATCTAGAGGGATGAAAGATTTTCACCATTCGTATTCAAGGTTCGCACATTGGTCATACCAATGATCCTGATGTTTCTCTGTACTATTTATTTTATACAAAGTGAAAAGAGTGCAAACCTTTGTTTTTCCTTATTATCGTAGGAATATTTTATTATATATTTAACGTATCAATCGTTTTTTAAGTTAAGATAAAATGTATCAAAACTGTATATGTAATAGTTTCCGTTGTCGTTGATTAGAGTAGAGATTTACGCGTCAACAGGCAGCGTGCGCGGGAGTGGATTTATTAATAGCTTGTTGGACATTTACACGGGTGTTAGGGAATCCGTTACACTGGAGGTATTTAGCTGTCCGAGTGTTTTTATTAAAAAAAACGTTTAGAATGCTCGTAAAGATTTTTAGATGAGCATTTTCCTGTCGTTATTATTTCCAAAACCAGTTGGTACAATGTCGTAATACGAGTATTCAAATAAAGTGAGTTACTAATATTTTTCAAGCGAAAGGTACCACTTTGCCGCTTGCCATACGAACGCTTTGAGAGGTTATTCGCATAAAGAAACAAGCAAATTTCGTTCTTATGGTAAGCGACAAAATGGTACGTTTTGATTGAAATCGACACGTTTTGTTGTATTATCTTGGGACCCAATATGGATATCGCTTTCAAAATCTCCACTCTCAAAAACCTCGATATCACCTAACAAGACACTTTTGGATTTCAAATAGCCATGTTCTGTAGACATGTTGCTATGTTCCCGTGACTGTGTATGAGAACCTGAGAACTGAATTCCATGATGGCTATCTTTACTACAATAAAACCAGTCTTTAGTTATTTTTAGTACAAATGATACAGGTTTAAGCTTCAAAACTCAAGTAAGAACTAAGCTTATATAATTCCTAGAAGGTTAAAGTAAGCGCAAACATAAAAGAATGTAAACATTTTTAATATTACAGAAATAGCATAACAAAAATAACGCGACTGTAATTGTAGCATATTATATTTGTATAAAAGGCCGGATCGAGCATCGAGGCAAATAAAATTCAACCAGAGGGGAATTAATTGAAATTTACTTTAAAATTTAATGAAAATGAAAACCGTCCCCGAACGGAGCTCCGAGTTAATTCACTTGGGAAGGGATCATCTAGGATTATCATCAAAGAAATATTTATTATTAATATTTTGTCAAAGTAACTTTATTACTTAGAGATGTAGTAGATGGCGGGACGACTTTGGCGCATTTTATACGGATTGGCGAGAAAGTACAAACGACAGGGTTGAGTGGAGGAAAGTAGGGGACACTAAATTAGGCTAATAAAAAAAAGTTTGTGATCAAATGTCAAGATACTATTTCTTGAGTTTAATTGTCGTATACTAGTTATAACGTAGATGTGGAGAAGGCCGTCCATCAGGTAGGTTAGACCATCTATACCGTTCTTTCATCGCTTGTAACTCAATGCATTTGTACACAGTACACACACGCCACTTACAGAGGGTCGGCAGAGCAGAAGGAGCAAAGCTCTTCCTTTTAGACTGTCAGAACGAAGAACGTATACAAATACCCTTTGACGGTATTCCCAACCAAAAATTTTATATGGCGGTCTTCTCCACATTGACCTAGGCATGTTAAGGAATGGAATCTGCCAAAAGGATACAATACATAATTCCATAATAGGTAGGTAAGATAGTTCCTAATCATCAAGGTGACTTAATGGGTCAAATATCAGAATTAGCCTCATGCATGAAGTTTATATTTGAACGAAATATGTTTTATTCGGATGTTTGTTACCGGTATATCATGTTACAAATGCATTTCCGTTTTTAAATTACCATTTAATTACTTAAAATTATAAATAAAAAGTACAAAAAAGTTTGCCCGCGAAAAGCTAGTGAGCGAAACGCTCGAAACGCCACGTGACGTCACGCGTTCGACAGATTAGTGTCATTAGTAGCGAACGTCAGTTGGGCCGCCCAACGTATGACGTCATCACGCTCTGACGAATTCGCGCCAAAAATTATGAGCGTTTCAACCGCTCAAAAATTTTCAACATTTTAAATATTTTTTAATAAAATAATGTTAAGGTTTACAAAAGTATTTTTATCATTTCCGGCGTTCCAACGATATAAATTATGAATCCAAAAATAAAAATAAATTCATGCATAGAGCTAATTATGTTTGGTAATTGTACTTGTTAGATACTTGTAATAGACAAGTATGAGAGGCTGTAATTATTCTATTAATTGATTTTTCTTATTAACAATTCAACTAACTGGTATACAAAGATAACGGCGCATTTCGTCAGACTTACCCAGAACCAAAAAGTAGAGAAAGTGTGCGTTACATACAATTGTTTTGCTTAGCAACAGTTATACCTATTTCCCGTGGAATTTATGTAAATGGTGGGAAAATGTGTAATCCAATTATTGTAATATTGTTAATAATTACATCGACAGGTTAATAACGACGTTTAAGAATGCGTACGCGATAGTAATCATGATTTCCAAAAAAAAAAAATAGATATTAAAACGGCGGTTAATGATGATTGATGTAAGGTCAAATATTAATATTCACGCGTTGAATAAAACTGAATTTGGGTTTACGCACGTTTAGGTAAGTAATGAATTAACGGTTCGATGGCAAAATACTTAAGGTTCCTGTCGAGAATTGATTGTTGGACTACTAGGAAGCCAATTCGAACTTACCTATATTCCGATATGATCCCTGGAGTTTCAAGATTCCGAATAGTTCCGACTACGTTTTAAAGTGTATTTCAACATTTTGCTTACCGATATTACTTAGAATACTAAATTGTATCACTATCCATAACCGAGTTGGATGCTTACCTGCAAGAGAAAAAATACACATTAGTAATGAAATTCAAATTAACATTATCGGTATTGATTATAATAGCTATATCTTTACAAGTGATTCTCAATAATACATACATACATACATATAATCACGCCTATTTCCCGGAAGGGTAGGCAGAGACCAAGTATTTCCACTTGCTACGATCCTGACATACCTCTTTCGCTTCCTTCACTTTCATAAGATTCCTCATACCCGCTCACCGGTTTAGGGTGCTCTTGACCTGGCCTTTCTTCAGGATTCTCAAAAATATTGGGTAAATTAATAAAATGATACATTTTAACTATAAAACTCCCGTGAGACTCAAAACATATTAAAATTATTTTAAAACGGGTCACTCACGTATTATTAAGTCGGCATAGCTCACGACCTAATAATAATAGAATTAGTTATTCGACTTAATAATTTGTGAGTGACCCGATTTAAAATAATTTAACGCCCAAACTTTAGAGACCATCTTTAAGAGAAAAAGTATATCATCGAATTTAAACTATCGTGAGACATATTAACTTAACTAACTTAGCGGTTTCACTCACGTATTTTTAGCATGTCGCGAGAGTGACTAAAAATACGTGAGTGAAAAAGTATATCAGTAAAACTGTACTCTTCACCAGAAGGTTGTATGATGATTCGTCACTTCTAGTATTTTGACAGGTCTCGGTAAATGGTTAATGTAATGGCCAATACAAATTGCAGCGATCGTATTGTTAGACGCGTGCGCGTTCGCTACGCCTATTGTTTGCGATGTAATTACCCACGGTGCAAGGCAGCTACTCCAGCGGGTTAGTAGTGGTACAAGAACTAGGCCATAACCGAAAAAGATAAAGACAGTTTATTATTCAAGTTGGCATATTACATGCATCGCTTATGAATGTCAAATAAAGCTACGCCGGCTCTAACCTTACACCTCCGCCTCGAGAAGATTTAAACACTTCGTCATCCGCTTGGAAGAGGCCCATAGCGAAATTTAGATGGTTGATGTTCACGGTAGCCATAAAGCCATGGTTTAAGAACCGATAGCATGTCCGTTAAATCTGAGATGTAGTATATCTAACATTAATAAACAATAAACATGCGCATGCATTATTAACAGCAACACTGTTAAATGACCTGTGGATCTCATATCTTTAATATAAGGTTTACGAAATGTCAGCGATGTTCACGTAGGTATAAGACGCAGTTATTATACGTTTGCCCTATTAAATGCAGACAAACAATAGTTCTGGCATTTTTGGCACATTTTTTATGACATACGAGGCAACGGGAGTTGTGGAGTTTAATGGAAGAGGCCTTTGCCCAGCAGTGGGACACTTTAACGGGCTAAAAAAAAACGAGGCAAACGAGCAGACGAATCGCCTGATGGGTGCCTGATGGTAAGTAATAATTACCGTCACCCATAGACACCTGCAACACCAGAGGGGTTTCTAGTGCGTTGCGGGCTTTAAGATGGAAGTACGCTCTTTTCTTGAAGGTTTGAAGGATTTTGTGGATTAGGTTGCGACACTAGTAAATACTGTTACTGCAGCACGCGCTAACACTCTTCAGAATGTACCTAATTTTAAGTTAAAGTGCTTACTAATCTCGCCTAGTGTGGGGAAATTTCAGCGCCGTCTATAAATGCAATATTACTGGTCTAATCGCTATTCCCCCGATTACCCGAGGCAGAGGCAGGCCAAAAAGGAGATGGCGAGACGACCTGGACTCTTTTTGTGGCGACTAGCGGGAGCATGCACAAAGCCGTGATGAGTGGCGGAAGACAGGGGAGGCCTTTGCCCAGCAGTGGGACACAATATAGGCTATTAAAAAATCGCTGTTCTTCCATGGCAAGCGCCACAGCCTTCT
This sequence comes from Cydia strobilella, assembly GCF_947568885.1. Taxonomy (NCBI): domain Eukaryota; kingdom Metazoa; phylum Arthropoda; class Insecta; order Lepidoptera; family Tortricidae; genus Cydia; species Cydia strobilella. The sequence continues at coordinate 16,405,558 of NC_086054.1, forward strand.
TAAACAAGGGCCTCTCTCACCGCTAAAAGAATTACCTCCTAACGAGATTACGCCTTTCGCCAAGGCCTTAGCTTCGGCCGCAGCATCATTAGCACATATACCTATAAACAGGCTTTCTCTGAAAACGGTCATTTGCTGTCTTTCTGTAAGTTAGTACTTAGTGATTCTCAAGACTAACAGGTGCCTGGGCTGGATCAATTATTCCTTATTGTTATTCTGCGCCGTGAATCAAGTGACAACAGTAACAGTTAGAAAATATGAATACGTATTCTACTATCATATGTTAGGAAGATGTTCTTGATGGAATAGTCTTCTCTCCACCACATTTATATAGGTATATACATGGTTTAAAAGTGACTCAGGAGGAGGAGATACCCTTATGCCCTTATGCTTCGAAATGCTATAAATCATTCTCGGGTTGTTATTATTAAATACAAGGTTCGGATTAATATACAAGGATCAAAGTAAAGTAGTAGAAAAAAGGAAAATCGTAAAGATACAGAAGAAAAATAATAATCTAAAAATTCTGAATCCACTTAGGTAACAAGGACTAACAGGGACAGACTTGCTAATGAATCATAATCAAAATAGGAATATTTAGTTGCCACACTGCTGATTGTTTTACTTTTACTCGAAAGCTTTAAACTGCAATTCGAACACAGACTTCCTTAGTAAACTTCAGAGCTGAATGTTTTAGTGGCAGTTACACTATTTACTGTCGAGTTAAAGCTTCCTTAAGTTACTTTACAAAGCGCAAACTTTCCACTAACACTGTTGATGTGCAAGTTGATGGGATGAATGAGAAACAGTTGTATCTTTTGTTACGTACACTAGTCATCATAATCATCATCAAAAAGATTGTATTATAGGCTGGCAACACATATTTTATTAAAACAGGCGATTTTGAAGTTTGAGTTGAAAAAAGGTGTCGCGGCAGGCTGCATGCGCATCCGGTGTGGACTGCCCTTTATTCTATACAGATTAACAACTGTGTAGTCTTTAAGCTTTAGCTTAGCACAGCAGTTATCAACTATATCTGTCTCTTAAATCAACCGTCACTCGTTACCCGATCAACTGCGACGTAATGGGATCAATTTAAATGCAAATGCGACACGCCGCGACAAGGAAACTGTCGTGACACTTGGAAACTTCCAGGGAGTTATTTGAATAGTTTACCGAGCGCAGTTTAAATGTAAACCAGTAAATTTTGGCTTTTTGTTTACGCATACTTAATAAGCATTTTGAGGTTACTGATGACCTAAGGTCTTAAGGGGCCCACTGACTATCAGTCCGCCGGACGATATCGGCCTGTCAGTTTTTCGGAACTGTCAAATTTTTGTTCTAACTGACAGGCCTATATCGTCCGGCGGACTGATAGTCAGTGGGCCCCTTTATAGGGATAAGCTCGCCTTTGTACCTAAATTTATATGAATATCATGTTAACAATTTTTGTTGTGTACAATAAAGTGATTTACTACTACTACTACCTAAGAGCATTCGACTCGCTTATTCGAGTAAGAACTGAGAATTTTCAAGATGGTGTGTGTCGTGCTTTATATGTAACGGAAAGTAGAGGAATGATTCGATATGGAACCTCCAAATACATACTCCGTTGGCTCAGTGACCGAAAAACGTACAGATAGTACATTTTATTTTATCGAGCATGAAAGTAAATACGCAGTGTCAATCTAAACAACTATGAGCAATGGAAACCACACCAAAGCGAGTTAGTAGTGAATAAAAAATACCAAAACAACAGGCAATGCATAGCCAATGACAATGGTGAATTATTCGCTTATAAATTACCGGTTAACGTTAGTACATTCGTCACGTCTACTGAGGAGAATGCAAAGTATGTTACGTAAAGATGAGTTTCTGCATTCGGTAAATGATAATTCTTCGGGTGTTAAACGCTCTATTCTGGTGTCAGTGTGGTGATAAATTTTCTGTGGACTTGGCGGCTATTTGTGCGTCTTCGAACCGGCTTTCATAACGCTGCAGTCAATTTATATTTTCTTAGCAAAGAGTTGAACCAGTAAAGTCAAGACTCGCGTCTTATATTTGCAGATAATAAAGAGATCCCTGTATTTCTGAGCCGTTTTTGGTCGGGTGAATGATGTTTTTACAAGTTTTTATTTCTGCTTATTTTTCTGTAAGCTGAAGGCCAAAGTCGTTGATAGAAAACGACAATCGAAACTTACACAATGTATGGAAATAATCACGTTACTTTTCGTAACATCTGTCATCCCAATACTATTTTTCTTTTCGTTTGGCGTTGACAAAGGTGCGATTGGCATCTTGGTTAGGCCCCCTGGTCTGACGGTGGAGGCGAAATGTGACTTTTTAATATGATAACGTTGAATAGAAGAAAGTTCCAGTAGCTTATCTCAGAACTTACTTTTCGACCAAACATCTACCATTTTGCTTATTCAAACACACCACACAAAGTAAAATGTAAGTAGTCGTAATAAGTCGGAAACAGATCAATGTCAACATTTCAATTTGGTGTAAAACTGTCTGTATAGGAGTAACGGCCTATTGTCAGGTCCATTGTTTTGCGTCACACACCACCAGTCGGCCAAGGTCTTTACGTCATAATAGTTTTTTTCATGACATTGGTTTTTCTAAAAATGGAACCACGAGCTTCGTTGAATAAAAAATGAAAATTACTTCCGGAGTACCAGGAAGGGAGTGGAATTATATGGGGTTACTCGATCTCAAACAGTTTTGTCACAGTATTTTTACCATAAGAAACAATAATATCTTTTTCCACTTAATGGAGCTTTTACATGGAATTGCCCAAGAGACGCTATACCTCTAATATGATGGTCCCTATGACAGTTCATTTTAATATGGAATCTGTCACGTAAATTGTTTGTAGACTTATTTTGGGTAGTTTTGCATATATATTTTTTTACAAATGTAACTTTTAAGTGATAAAAATACGCTAAAACATATAATATGTTAAATTACTTTTTAAATTAAGCCCAAGCAAAAATACATTCACTAACATTGTTACAGCGGCATACCTGTTGTTGATAATTTTAACAAACGTTGGCATTTGTGTATCAAAGCTAAAGGAGAATATTTTGAAGATAATATATAATATAATATGTTCTAATATTGTCTTCGGTTACCGCGATAGTTACTCATGAAATTAAACTAAAACGGATTATATCGCGTATATTGAATTTATAATACATCCCGACGTTTCGAACCCTTTACAGCGTTCGTGGTCAACGGGTAAATTAATATACGCGATATAATTTTCATAGTTTTATTTCATAATATGTTCTATTTTAGTTAAATGATTGTAGTTTTAATTTTGAGTGATATTTGTAAAAGATGTTTAAGTAAGAAAATATTCTTTAAAAAAAATTACAACGTATGTTTGGGCCAGCCTGTCCAAATTTTAGATAAGTTCTTGATTGTGAATTTTGCTCCTTGAGGTTAATTAAGATCTAAGTAGCTGCAGGTATATAATTTAAATGACATTAAGACGTTCTAGGAATATTGAAATATGCGGCATTAGTGTCCCTCTTACTACAGCGAAATCACTAGCCATTAACTAACTACGGTCAAAGACAGTAGTCATATATTTTCATTAAGTACAGCCTTATCTAATACCCGATATTACGGTTCAACCTTGTCGATATCGAGTAAGCGGTCGCTATTTCGCAGATTGAGGGTTTTTGAGGAAATTATTATTTACGATATCAGTAGTAGGTCAATATTAGAAGTATTAACATATAACCTGACTTTCTAATTATTATGAATCTTGCGTTCAAAAATGTGTTGATAAAATTAAGACACAGCGTGCTCGTGTGTATCAAATAAGGAACATATCTAAAATTAGCCGCTTACAGATCCCTACGTAATATTAAAAATGCGTAAATATCTCTTTGTCTCTCTATTACCTTTTCACGGTTAACCGCTTTACTGATTTACAAAGGAATGAAGATAGTTCTTGGTCCTGAGGAAGGACATATGATAATTTTTGTCACGGAATTTATCATTCTCTCATGCGAAATAGCGAGCATAAGTTAATGCAAGAATAACTTTACTCATCAAGGGATTTGGCGGATATAAAAAGCTTAAAGACATATTTCTAAAATTATTTTAGTATAAAGGATAAATCAGTAAAAGAAATTTTTTGTCACAGGCTTCGTAAACAAAAAGCACTTTATACTCTGACATCGTCAAACTTATAAATACGTTTTCGTAAATTCTTTTGAGGGAAATTTAAAGGATAGCATTATTAAGTTTAAATTAGTAGTTGCAATAAGTTTCAAAGTCTTTTGCAAATAAGCATTCAATGTTCGCAATGATTATACTGCATTTATACAAAGAAATTGGCATTAACAATTTAAATGGGAAACAAAATTATGTAATCGAAAATAAAGATTTGTAAAAAATGGGCTGCATGGGCGTCAAAAGGTCCCTATTATAACTGTTATAAATCTTTTATCCGGCCCTTAATCCACATTCGTTACGCAAGCTTGTCATATAAGCTTAACCGCTTATTTGCTAACCACACCTCGAACTTTCACTGGCATTTTTTCTTGACGTTTTTATTGTGTTATTTTTATTGACAGCTATTATGTTAGACACAATACAACATATAACAAGCTGTTTAGGAGTTTGTGCCCAAAATGTTAGTTACAATATTGCTTACATTTTAGTGAATGAGATGTATTGTGTAGGTGTAGCAACATTTGTTAAATGTTCTTGGAAGGAGATAAGATCTGCTAACGGTCGCTAAGCGAGGGCATTCCTTGTTTTGTATTTGATATATTAATTAATTATTTTATCTTTATTAAAATTATCTGTTTTTTTTACTGCCATAAAATTCAGGAAAGAGAATGTTTTACATGTATTAGCGTGTTTTTACTAACTATTATTGAATTAGCTTATTTGAAAATTTGTAATTAACTTTATTTTTAAACGACTGAGTGTTTAAAAGCGATCAATTGTGTTTTTTTATGTAAAGTTTATTTCTACAAAATGCTATTCCATTAACTCCAACAGCTGATCTACATCAAATTTACTCAGCGCGACCGCACGGAACCGACCGACCGGACACTTAAGTCCGCATCCGTCGCGAAATGACCGACGACCAATCATCCAATAACGTTTGATGCACTTGTGTTTTATTATTATTCTATAATATTCTTATTCCATAGAAAATATATTCCATACATGCTATATGAAAATGAAAAAAAATGAAAATGAAAATATTTTATTTCATTAATAAAATGTTACATTACAAGGTAGTAGGTTGGGACTTCCTTTTAAGTATATTATACCTGTATCAGGAAGCCCCGCTCCTCCGTAGCAACAAGTAATTTTTAGTTTAACAAAAGCAGAAAGAAAACTTAAGCTAATACAATTTTATCTACATTATAGGTATAATACTTGCAAAAAGAAAGAAAGTGTCAAATAAAACGAAGGCGATATTCAAAGTTCTGCCTTATCATACAGCACGCAACGCAGCACATATCATTACGCAGCCACCTTGGCCTGCAAAAACCCTGAACACGCTTAAGGCGGTTCCCTGAGCCAGAAGGTGAAAAATCTCCTTATATGATCCTGTTTTTCTAAGAGGCGTTGATATTCGTAGACGTGAAAAAAATATATGTAGTTCTTGACTATATTATCTTTAATATCATAGCTTCCGATACACGAATTATGACACTTCGCTCGATACAATTAATTCCTAAAATAACCTCTACCTCGGACTTTTAATCCAACTTTACTCGGTTATTTATTATGTGATACTATAAACAAAAAAAGAAGAAAAAACAATCTTAACTTAAATAGTCATTTCATAGCTTTCGAATTTCGATATTGTAGGGTAACGTTTATAAAATAAATAAAAATCGACAAAATTCGATCAAAATTGACACTTGGCGCGCATGATCTTTCCCGTTCTTTCTTGCGAAATGTGACAGAGACAGCAGCAAACCGATGGAACGGCCTTAAGCGAAAAATGATGAATCTTAAACCTTTCAATCTAATTATAACAAACGTAACCTGATTTTGCCGCCGCTCGCATGTTTACATCAACACACGATAATCGATTGCTACTCCCAGAGGCCAATTCGAAAATACATTTTGACATCAAAAATATATCATTCGCGCATGCATTTCGCTTGCACTTGTTGATACATGTTACAGGAGCAAGACGCACGGCCGAATGATAGAAAAAGACAATTTGAAATCAAAATGTAAATTGGCCTCAGTCTCCCACGCTTACTTCTCTCTTTAAATATTTACATCAGATCCACCTAAGCTTTTCTGACTGAATTAGAAATTGGAACTCCAATCAAATTGCGTATGTTTTA